>NW_011116854.1:0-1389 GCF_000146605.3 Meleagris gallopavo
ATCTCACGGCTCTTATTCAGTGTGTAAAATCT
The DNA here is from genome assembly GCF_000146605.3 of Meleagris gallopavo. Classification (NCBI taxonomy): domain Eukaryota; kingdom Metazoa; phylum Chordata; class Aves; order Galliformes; family Phasianidae; genus Meleagris; species Meleagris gallopavo. The sequence goes on from NW_011116854.1 coordinate 33, forward strand.
TTTTTGGGGAAGCAAATCCAGTCAGACCAGAAAGTCCTTCCTCTTATTGTCTGATGGTTCTTTCGGTACCAGGTCGTCGTTTAGACGTACGTCAAACATTTATACAGTTATTTCAGTAACTGATATCCATCTTTCTAATAATTCAGCTAACTCTAGCCCATGTCACTCAGCGTGACATCTGCCCTTTTCTTCAGCACCTCCAGGGACAGTGACTCCACTGCTTCCCCGGGCAGCCTGTCCCCATATCTCACCATCCTTTTTGAGGAGAATTTTTTCTTAATATCCAACCTGAATCTCCTCTGGTGCAATGGGAGGCCATCACCTCTCATCCTGTTGCTGTTAGCTGGGAGCAGAGGCTGACCCCCCCACCATAGCACAGCCTCCTTTCAGAGAGTGATAAGATCTCCCCGAACCTCCTCTTCTCCAGATGGATCCATCCCAGCTCCCTCAGCCACTCCTCGTAAGACTTGTGCTCCAGACCCCTCACAGCTCCCTCGTCCTTCTCTGGACACGCTCCAGGGCCTCAGGCTCTTTCTAGCGGTGAGCACAGCGCTGGAGGTGCAGCCTCAGCCGTGCTGAGTACAGAGGAACAGTCACCTCCCTGCTCTGCTGGCTGCGCCGATAGTCTCTGACACAGCCAGGATGCCATTGGTCTCTTTGGCCACCTGTGCACACTGCTGGCTCACGTTCAGCTGACTGCCAGCGAACCGCCCCAGGTCCTTTTCCTCCATGCAGCTTTTGAGCCAGTCTGCCCCGAGCCTGTAGCGGTGCATGGCATTTTTGTAACCAGAATGCAGCACTCGGCACTTGGTCTGAGGGGTGGTACTTTCAGCTGGCTTCTTAATAGACTGTCTTACAGTATTTCCATTTTCAGTCCCACATAGATCTTGCTACTGGAGATAGTCACGTCTTTGTAAGCTGGCGTTGTAAAGTGCAAGAATGGAATGTGGTGAAAATACATTAAAAATAAGTTTTGTTTTTGCTGCTGTGCTTGGACAGTCATACTGGAAAGAACACAACTGTTTCTATCATCGTTTGCTAACAATATTAAGGAAAATTTTATCTTCATGCAGAAAAAATGGAAGAGAAGATTAAGGAGACAATTAAAGAACCTACAGAGGAACCTTTACCAATGGAGACAGAGGAGGAAGAGCCAAAAGAAGAACCTATAAAAGAGCTTATAAAGGAGGTAAAAGACCTTGCAACCAAATAGTATCGTCATTTTAGTTCCTACATCCTGCAGGGGTGGATGCATCTGTAGACCAGGCATTATTGACAGGAAACATGGTTAGTAATCTGAGTTCTTGAACTTCTGGGGTGATTTTTGAAAGCCTTTTTTTTTCTTCTTCTTTTTCTT
>NW_011116855.1:0-2474 GCF_000146605.3 Meleagris gallopavo
TGGGGCTCTGTGGGGCTCTGTGGGGCTCTGTGGGGATCTATGGGGCGCTGTGGGGCGCTGTGGGGCTCTATGGGGCGCTGTGGGGCTCTGTGGGGCTCTATGGGGCGCTGTGGGGCTCTGTGGGGCTCTATGGGGCGCTGTGGGGCCCTGTAGCTTTGTCCCATTTGGGGGAAGAAAACCCACCCCCACCCCCAACCCCACCCTGCTGCAGTTTTCTCTCAAAAAGGGACATTTCTTCCCAGAAATCCCAGTTTTCTCCCCCAAAACAGGAGAATTGCTCCCAGAAATACAAATTTTCACCCCCCAAAACCAACATTTCCTCCCAGTTTTCGCCCCTTAAATATGAATCAGGTGCTTCGGCTCCTCGTGAAAAGGAGCAGAGCAGCTCACGCCCTCGTGCAAAACACACAGCCCCCCCGTCGTCGTGCACAAGGATTGGAGCTGTCACCAGTCATCGTGCAAAAGGAGCTGCTGCCTCCTCACGCCCTCGTGCAAAAGGGGCATTCGAGAGCCCCAAATCCTCGTGTCAAAGGATCGGATCCTCGTGAGTCCTCGTGCAAAAGGTGCTCGAAGCCCCCCTCCTCCATCCCAGTCCTGGTGCAAAAGGGCTCAGGAGCACGAATCCTCGTGCAAGAGAAGCTGGGGGTGGTGGTGTGGGTGGGGGTGGTGGTGCAAATCGTGCTGCGCGTCCTTGTGCGAAAATAGAGCCACCGCCAAACCCTTGTGCAAAAAGGAGCAGCGCGATCCAAGCGGGTCCTTGTGCAAAAGAAGCCGTGCCTTCCCAGCCTCGTGCAAAGGGAAGTCGCGCCCCCGTCCTCGTGCAAAAAGAGCAGAGCCCCCCGATAATGGTGCAAAGATCACAGAATCACAGAATCACAGAATTGTAGGGGTTGGAAGGGACCTCTGGAGATCATCGAGACCAACCCCCCTGCCAAAGCAGTTCCCTACACCAGGTCGCACAGGTAGGCGTCCAGGCGAGACTTGAATATCTCAGAGAAGGAGACTCCACAACCTCCCTGGGCAGCCTGTTCCAGTGCTCCGTCACCTCACCGTGAAGAAGTTCTTACGCACATTCGTGCGAAACTTCCTATGCTGCAGCTGATGTCCGTTTCCCCTCGTCCTGTCTCCACGCACCACTGAAAAGAGCCTGGCCTCACCGCTATGGCCGCCACACCTCCGATATTTATAAACCTGGATCAGGTCCCCTCTCAGTCTTCTTTTCTCAAGGCTGAACAGACCCAGTTCACTCAGCCTTTCTCCATAGGGGAGATGCTCCAGGCCCTTCACCATCTTTGTGGCCCTCCGCTGGACTCTTTCCAAGAGATCCCTGTCTTTTTGTACTGGGGAGCCCAGAACTGGACACAGCACTCCAGATGAGGCCTCGCCAGGGCAGAGCAGAGGGGAGGATCACCTCCCTCGACCTGCTGGACACGCTCTTCTTAATGCACCCCAGAATGCCATTGGCCTTTTTGGCCACGAGGGCACACTGCTGGCTCACGGCCAACCTGTCGTCCACCAGGACGCCCAGGTCCCTCTCTGCAGAGCTCCTCTCCAGCAGCTCATCCCCCAGCCTGTATTGGTGCATGCAATTATTCCTCCCTAGGTGTAAGACCCTACGCTCGCTTTTGTTGAACCTCATCCGGTTTCTTACTGCCCAGCTCTCCAGCCGGTCCAGCTCTCACTGAACGGCAGCACAGCTTTCAGCCGATCCTCCCGGCTTCGTATCATCAGCAAACCTGCTGAGGGTGGCCACTGTCCCCTCATCGAAGCCGTTGATGAAGACGTTGAACAAAGATGTGCCCCTCATTTTTGTGCAAAAAGAATCGTCGTGCAAGAGACCCCCCTTGTGCAAGAGAGCTGTGCCTTCAGGATCCCCCGATCCTCATGCAAAAAGAACAGAGCGCTCCAAACCCTCGTGCAAAAGGAATCGGTGCCTCNCCATCCTTGTGCAAAGAGTGCGACGCTTTCAGGATCCCCGTGCAAAAGGATTGTGCCCCCAATCCCTGCGTAAGAAGAGCAGAGCGCTCGGAATCCTTGTGCGCAAGGAATTGGTGGCTTCAAATCCTCGTGCAAATAGAGCCTCGTGCAAATAGAGCTTCAGGATCCTTGTGCAAAACCAGCCCGTGCAAAAAGGACAGAGCGCTCGGAATCCTCGTGCACAAGGAATTGGTGCCCCCCCCCAATCCTCGTGCAAAAAGAGAAGTGTCTTCAGGATCCTCGTGCAAAAGGAGCGGCACCGCCAGAATCCTCGTGCAAAACCAACCTGTGCACCCATCCTCGTGCAAAAAGAGAAGTGTCTTCAGGATCCTCGTGCAAAAGGAGCGGCACCGCCAGAATCCTCGTGCAAAACCAACCTGTGCACCCATCCTCGTGCAAAAAGAGAAGCGTCTTCAGGATCCTCGTGCAAACCGGTGCCCCCAACCCTCGTGCGAAAGGAGCCGTGCCTTCAGAATCCTCGTGCAAAAGGAGCGTGC
>NW_011116855.1:21190-22080 GCF_000146605.3 Meleagris gallopavo
TGTGGGGCAGGGCTGTGGGGCAGCGCTGTGGGTCTGACCCCCGGCAGGGCTGTGGGGCAGCGCTGTGGGTCTGACCCCCAGCAGGGCTGTGGGGCAGCGCTGTGGGTCTGACCCCCGGCAGGGCTGTGGGGCTCCCGCTCGGCGCTGCGCGCGGCCCTGCAGCAGCTCTGGTTCGGCCGCTACTCGCGATCTGGAGGAGCCGCCTTGGATTCGTCCGGATTCGAGCACGTCTTCGTGGGTACGGGGGCACCGGGGTCACGGGGTCATGCGAGGTCACGTGGGGTCACGTGGGGTCACGTGGGGTCACAGTAGGAGCATATGGGGTCACACGGGGGGACGTGGGGAGATATGGGGATAAATGGGGTCACGTGGGGTCATGTGAGGTCACAGGGGGTCATGGGGGTCAGGGAAGGTCACAAGGGGTCCTGGGGTTCATGTGGGGTCACGTGGGGTCGTGAGGGGTCACGTAGGAGCATATGGGGTCACATGGGGTCAGATCGGGACATATGGGGAGGATATGGGGATAAATGAGGTCACGTGGGGCACAGGGGGTCACAGGGGGTCATGAGGGGTCACAGGGGGTCACATAGGAGCATATGGGGTCACATGGGGTCACATGGGGACATGAGGGGTCACGTGGGGTCACATGGCATCACAGGGGTCATGTGGGGTCATGTGGGGTCTTGGGGGTTGTATGGGGTCACGGGGGCCATTAGGGGTCACATGAGGTCACAGGGGCCACGTGGGGTCACGAGGGGTCATGAGGGACGTATGGGGACATGGGGGCTTATGGGGACACCTGGGGTTTATTGGGGGACATGGGGGGACACAGGGATGTATGGGGACACATGGGGACATGGGGGGACAGACGGGGACATGTGGGGGACATG
>NW_011116856.1:0-1510 GCF_000146605.3 Meleagris gallopavo
TTCTGAGGAACACAGGCCCATGTGGCTCTGATGAGCTCAGCTGCAGCAAGCACGATCTCCAGCTCCCAGTGCTGCCTTCCCTGCCACTGCCTGCCAGCGAGAGAGGCCGTCCAACAGCAAGGAACACTCCAACAGCTCAACACTCTCCTCCTGCAGCACACCAAGGACTGTCACTTGCTCTATGGACTGGGTTGCTGGCAGCATGAGCTTAGCTGAGGAGGAGATGTTCCTCAGTCCCGCAAGATTTTCCCACCAGCCTCACCACCACAGCAGCGTGTCCCACAACTCCTCCCTCCTGCCCACGCCTACTCTGGTGGGATTGGCTGCCAGAACCAGTCTACACCTCCAGCTTTCCCAGTGGTCCTTTGAACAGGAAGTCCATCCCCTTGCATGCACTGGGAGCCACCATTTTGTGTCAGCCACCATTTTGTGTCAGGAGCGGGTACTGTTTGCACAGTGCCCTCAGATTGGCTGTGCGCAGTGACAGCCACGTGTCCTTTGCTTGCTCTCTGGTTGGTGCCGCATTGCCTGTGTGTCAGGAAGCACTAACATTTGTAAATATCCACTCCGATATGCGCAGTATGCATATGTATAGAGGGAAGATCCCAAAAGAATTGTTCGCAACAAATCTGATGAAGTTCAAGAAGCATATGGAAAGTTATCACAAAATACCGGGAGCAGCCATCAGCTGTGCTCATTGGTCGTACTGAGTCCCTCCCAGCACAGAATATCTTTGATTCTATGATTCTATCATCTTTAACTTAGAGGATATGCAGTAAAGTGGGATGTGTGGGCCAAAGTACATTTTATTCTTGCCCCTAACTCTGTTGATGCTTAGCATGAATAAAGGGCAGAAAATAAAATTGGAGAATAGGAGTTTAAGGAGGACACGTGTCTCAGGTGTCTGCTGAAAGTGTTTCAGGGCTATACTTTCCTAGTGAATACTCTCATGAATTATCATGGCAACTTTGTTGTTGTACTGAATTTGACGTAAAGAATGGATATAAAGTCAATCACCCAATTTTTAAACTTATGTGCAGGGGAATAGAAATGAAAAAAGAAAACTTAATTAAGCACAGTTCTCCCTCATGAAGCCTAAACTAATGCAGTTGTTTAGATAAGAGATCATTGCTGTTGCAATTTTATTCCATCATAACATTTCCATCTCGTGTTCATCTGTGAACTTTATTTTACACCAAGTGGCGGATCTACTACCAGCACAAAAGCAGAAAGCCCTGATTCTTCTGTTCAATATATTTCCATAAACAAATGAGAGAGTGATTGGACAGGGGAACAGATATAGGAGCAGACTAGGCTATTCTTGGGGATCCCTTCCTACTCAAGATATCCTATGATTCATTGGCTATATAATTCAAACTGCATCTTGAAAGCCCTCCTTCTTTGCTCTTTCTAATTTGTAATTACAAAATGATGGCCAAAATTAGCCACTTGACACCCCAGTCTTCTCTTATATTTTATACTGAGGCTTAGTGTGTTGAAAAGCAGTGTA
>NW_011116857.1:0-1720 GCF_000146605.3 Meleagris gallopavo
CGAGCCGGGGGCAGCCGCACGGCGAGAAGGGCATCTCCGTGCCCGACCACGGCTTCTGCCAGCCCATCTCCATCCCGCTGTGCACCGACATCGCCTACAACCAGACCATCATGCCCAACCTGCTGGGCCACACCAACCAGGAGGACGCGGGGCTGGAGGTGCACCAGTTCTACCCGCTGGTCAAGGTGCAGTGCTCGCTGGAGCTCAAGTTCTTCCTGTGCTCCATGTACGCCCCGGTGTGCACCGTGCTGGAGCAGGCCATCCCGCCCTGCCGCTCCATCTGCGAGCGCGCCCGGCAGGGCTGCGAGGCGCTGATGAACAAATTCGGCTTCCAGTGGCCCGAGCGGCTGCGCTGCGAGAACTTCCCCCGGCACGGCGCCGAGCAGATCTGCGTCGGGCAGAACCACTCGGAGGACGGCGGCTCCTCGGCGGCGCTGCTCACCAGCGCCGCGCCGCCCGTCGCGCACGGCACCCCCGGAGCGCCGCGCTACGCCACGCCGGAGCGGCCGTTCCACTGCCCGCGGGCGCTGAAGGTGCCCGGGTACCTCAACTACAAATTCCTGGGCGAGAAGGACTGCGCGGCGCCCTGCGAGCCGGCCCGGCCCGACGGCCACATGTTCTTCAACGAGGACGAGATCCGCTTCGCCCGCGTCTGGATCCTGGTCTGGTCCGTGCTGTGCTGCGCCTCCACCTTCTTCACCGTCACCACCTACCTGGTGGACATGCAGCGGTTCCGTTACCCCGAGCGGCCCATCATCTTCCTGTCGGGCTGCTACACCATGGTGTCGGTGGCGTACATCGCCGGCTTCGTGCTGCAGGAGCGCGTGGTGTGCAACGAGCGCTTCCAGGAGGACGGCTACCGCACGGTGGTGCAGGGCACCAAGAAGGAGGGCTGCACCATCCTCTTCATGATGCTCTACTTCTTCAGCATGGCCAGCTCCATCTGGTGGGTCATCCTCTCCCTCACCTGGTTCCTGGCCGCCGGCATGAAGTGGGGCCACGAGGCCATCGAGGCCAACTCGCAGTACTTCCACCTGGCCGCCTGGGCCGTGCCGGCCGTCAAGACCATCACCATCCTGGCCATGGGGCAGATCGACGGCGACCTGCTGAGCGGCGTCTGCTTCGTGGGGCTCAACGGCATCGACCCGCTGCGGGGCTTCGTGCTGGCGCCGCTCTTCGTCTACCTCTTCATCGGCACCTCCTTCCTGCTGGCCGGCTTCGTCTCCCTCTTCCGCATCCGCACCATCATGAAGCACGGCGGCACCAAGACGGAGAAGCTGGAGCGCCTGATGGTGCGCATCGGGGTCTTCAGCGTGCTCTACACCGTGCCGGCCACCATCGTCATCGCCTGCTACTTCTACGAGCAGGCCTTCCGCCAGCACTGGGAGCGCAGCTGGATCAGCCAGCACTGCAAGAGCCTGGCCATCCCCTGCCCGCTGCACTTCACGCCCCGCATGACGCCGGACTTCACCGTCTACATGATCAAGTACCTCATGACCCTCATCGTGGGCATCACCTCGGGCTTCTGGATCTGGTCGGGCAAAACGCTGCACTCGTGGAGGAAGTTTTACACGCGGCTCACCAACAGCAGGCAGGGCGAGACCACGGTGTGAGCAGGGCGGCTGCGGGCGAAGGGCTGCCTCTCCCCATCTCCCTCTTTCTCTCTCTCTCTGAGTTATTTTTTTGTTTTGTTTTGTTTTGTTTTGTAATTAAACCTGTA
>NW_011116857.1:3466-4646 GCF_000146605.3 Meleagris gallopavo
TTTTCCGGCCCAGCTGTCCCGCGGGGGCCGGGCAGGAATTCGGCCGGGGCTGAGCAGCGCGCGGAGCTCCGGAGACAGAGCAGCCTCTGAATGCAGGGAATGTTTTTGCAGCTGGAGTCCATTAGGGAGGGCTCGGCGGCTTTATTAATCCCAGCCTTATTGCTCAAGAGGCGCGGGGGGAGCGCGGGGTGCGCGAGGGGGAGAGCGGCAATGAGAGGGGGTGGGGGCGTGAAGGGGGGTGAGCGTGCAAGGAGGGGATCCCTGATGCGGGCTGCTCCTCCAGCACGGGGCTTTTCTGCACCACGGAGGCTGTCCCTCTGCAGAGCTTCCCCTGTTATGGAGGCGCCCCAGTGATGCAGGTTTCCCCAGACTGAGGTTGCCCCACAGTGGAGGTTTCTTCTATGACAGAGGATCCCCCTGACGGGCTCTCCTCCCCCACAGAGGTTCCCTCGTGATGGAAATATCCTCCCGATGAAGGCTTCCCCAGTGATGGAGGTTCCTCCCCACAACGCAGGTTCGTCCTGCGCTGGAGCTCCTTGATGGACCTTCCCAGGGGTGGAGGTTCCCCCAGTGCTGAGGTTCCCCAGGATGGGGGCTTCTTCACAACGAGAAGATGGAGGTTCCCCCGTCAGTTTCCCCATGACCGTCGTTTTCCTGTCACTGAGGTTTCCCCGCAATGGACGTTGCCCCACTGATGCAGGTCCCCACTGATGCAGGTCCCCACGTCTGGAGGTTCCCTCCATGATGGAGGTTCCCGTTGGTGCAGGTCCTGCTGGAGGTTCTCACTCACGAAGTTCCTCCACTGATGGAGATTCCCACTGATTTGGGTTCCCCAGCTAACGGAGGCTCGCCCCGATGGAGGTTCCCCCATTGCTGGGGTTCCCATTAATGGAGGCTCACACTGATGAGGTTCCCATTGAGGCAGGTTGGAGGCTCCCCCACTGACGGAGGTTCTCCCCACGGTGGAGGTTCGCACTCAAGGAAGTTCCCCCATTGCTGGAGGTCCGCAGTGCAGCCGCACACCTGGCAGGCAGTGGGGCAGAGCAGCACCGGGAGGAGCAGCTGTGGGGCTGTGGGGTCGGGTTTGGGATCTGTGTTGTGGGGCTGAGCCCCGCTGTGCTGCCGCCCGGCCTGGCGCTTCTCTTTCCTCTCCTTTTTATTTCCTCATTTCTCTCTCTCT
>NW_011116857.1:6150-6565 GCF_000146605.3 Meleagris gallopavo
GGGGTGTGGGGCATGAGATGCGTTAGGGGATATGGGGTGTGGGATATAGGATATGGGGTGTGGGGTATGGGATACAGGGTATGGGGTGTGGGATATGGGGTACAGTATGGGATGTGGGGCATGAGATGCGTTAGGGGATATGGGGTGTGGGATATATGGGATATTGGAGTGTGGGGTACAGGGTGTGAGAGCAGTGTTAGGGGATCTGGGTTATAGGATATGGGGCATAAGGTACAGAGTGTGGGATACGGGGTGAGGGCTGTGTTAGGAGAGGGGTACGGGATATAGGAGAGGGAATGGAGGCCATGGGGCATGGGATGTACGGGGTGAGGGGCAGGGGATGCGGAGTGTGGGGTGCGGGATATCGGATGTGGGGTACAGGATGCAGGGTGTGGGATACGGGCTGTGGGGGCGG
>NW_011116857.1:6585-10017 GCF_000146605.3 Meleagris gallopavo
TTTGGGGTTTGCGGCTCCCCGTGGGGTTGGGCTGTGACGTGTGGGGCAGCGGCTGCAGCGCCGTCAGTGCTGTGCGAGGAGCTTTGGGAGCAGTGGTGAGAATCACAGAATCACAGAATGCCCTGGGTTGCAAAGGCCCACAGCGCTCATCCAGTCCCAACCCCTGCTGTGTGCAGGTCACAACCAGCAGCCCAGGCTGCCCAGAGCCACATCCAGCCTGGCCTTGAATGCCTGCAGGGATGGGGCATCTACAAACTCCTTGGGCAACCTGTTCCAGTGCCTCACCACCCTCTGATTGAAAAACTTCCTCCTCATATCCAACCTAAACCTCCCCTGTCTCACTTTAAAACCATTCCTCCTTGTCCTGTCACCATCCACCCTTGTAAAACAGCCATTCCCCTTCCTTTCTATACGCTCCATTCAAGCATTAAAAGGCCACAATGAGGTCACCCCAGAGCTTCTCTTCTCCAAGCTCAACAAGCCCAGTTCCCTCAACTTTTCCTCATAGGAGAGCTGCTCCAGCCTCTGAGCATCTCAATGCCCTCCTCTGGGTCTGTGGGTGGGGGTTGGGGTGGGATAGGGGCTGCTGGGGGTATGGGATGAAGGGAGTACAGGGTGTGGGGTAGAGAATATGAGGTGTGAGTTACGGGGATGTGACGTGTGGGTCGTGTGGGATGTGGGGTTCCTCTGGTGGCGCCATGCAGCAGAAGTTGGAGTTGTCCTCAGTGCTGTGTGGGAGCTCTGGGGGTGTCGTGGTGAGGGTCTGTGGGTCGGGGCAGGATGGGGGTTGGGGTGGGGTAGGAACTGCTGGGGGTGGGGGCGTTGGGGGCAGGGAGCTGCTGGCTGTGGGGTACAGGGCTGTGGCATATACAGAGTATGGGGTGGGGGGTGGGAGCCATAGAGTGTGGTGCAGGGTGTGGGGTATAGGGGCTGCGTTGTGGGGGTGTGACGTGTGGGGTCAGGGAATATGGGGTTCACCCCCAGGGATCACAGAACGGCCCGGGTTGGAAGGGAACTCAAAGATGATGAAGCTCCAACCCCCACCAATGCAGGGCCACCAACCTCCACATCTCACAGCAGCCCAGGCTGCCCAGGGCCCCATCCTTGCTGGCCTTGAACACCTCCAGGGATGGACGGGGATCCACAGCCTCTGGGCAGCTGTTCCAGCACCTCCCCACTCTCACAGCAAACAACTTCCCCTGACATCCAGCTGAAATCTGCCCTCCCTCAACTTAAAGCCATTCCCCTGTCCTGCTGTTATCTCCCCTTTCCAAGAGTTGATGGGGATGCCATGGGGCAGCGCCCTCAGTGCTCAGGCTCTGGGGGTGTCACAGGATCTGTGGGTGGGGGTTGGGGTGGGATGGGGGCTGCTGACGGGTGTGGGGTTATGGGATGTATGGGGTACAGGGTAGGGGGTGTGGAGTAGGTGATACAGGGTGTGGGATATAGGATATGGGGTGTGAGTTATGGGGTTATGACGTATGAGCTATGTAAGATGTAGGATATGGGTTAATGGCTTATATAGGTTATGGGGTTTCTCCCCAGGGGTGCCATGGGGCAGTGCTTGGGTGCCCTCAGCACTGTGTGGGGGGTTCTGGGGTGTCATGGTGAGGGTCTGCGGGTCGGGGGCGTGTGGGGAGTGTGAGTGGGGTGTGGGGGTTCCGTGTAGGATGGAGGGTTGGGGGTGTGGGCTGGGGGATGTGAGATGCAGGGTGTGGGTTGGGAGGTAGAGGATGTGTGGGGTATAAAGCGTGGGGTTGGGGCTATGGGTAAGGGGTGGGAGGTGGGGGTTAGGAGTTACATGATGTGAGGTGTGCAGTGTGTGACAGACTGTGGTTTGTGGGTGTGGGTTGGGGATGTGAGGTACAGGGTGGTGTATGGGATGGGGAACCAGGGTGGGTGGGGATGGGGGACCTCAGCCCCTGCTGCTGGGGCAGCGCAGGCTGTGTGTGATGCAGCTGGGGCTGAGCAGTGGCACAGCTGAGCTGTGCATCGTGCTGTGTTACAGCAGCACTGCTCCGTGTGGGAGCTGACGGTGCTGATCCTCCAGGATCCTCCAGGACTGCTGTGCTCTTTTCCAGTGAAACGCGACGTCCAGGAGAACGATGAGGAGGCAGTGCAGGTCAAGGAGCAGAGCATCCTGGAGCTGGGGTCACTGCTGGCCAAGACGGGGCAGGCAGAAGGTGAGGGGGGTTGGGGTGGGGAGCTCGCGTCCTGGGGGCTCCATTCAGTGCCTGTGGTGTCTGTGCTGGGATTCAGGGTCTTTGGGGCCCAAAGGACCTCCAGGAGTGGGGGCTGCTCTGACCAACCTTCAGCAGAGCTGGGGGGAGGAGGGAGGGAGAGCTGCTGCTGGGCTTTGATTAAACTTTCAGGTAGTTGGGAAAGAGTTGATGGGGAGAGAAGATACTCAGGTGTTCTGCCAGGATCACTGGCGCAGTGCTGAGCTCACCCAGCTGTGCTGTCTGTCCCGCTTTCTCCCCGTGCAGAGCTGGGGGGGCTCCTGAAATACGTGCGGCCGTTCCTGAACTCCATCAGCAAGGCCAAGGCTGCCCGCCTGGTGCGCTCCCTGCTCGACCTGTTCCTCGACATGGAGGCGGCCACGGGCCAGGAGGTGAGACTGCCTTCAAAGGCCTCCAGCCTCGCCTGCTTAATGAGCAGCTGTTGATCGCTGATGAGGAGGGCTGAGGGCTGACAGAGCTGCTCGCAGGGAGCTCCTTGTCCTCTGGTCGCTCTGTGCCGAGCTGTGCGGCTGCACCCACAGCTTCCCCTTCCAAACCAAACCCGGGTGTTCAGAAATGCTGGTGGGATTTCAGCAATTCAGGGAAGCTTGGAGAGCCCAGCCTTTGTTTTGGTATTCCAGCACGGAAGGGTTGTCCTGGGGGTGAGGAAAAGCTCCTGAGAGCCACGTGTGCGGGGAGGGTTTGTGCTTTGGTTTTGTAAGGCTCGGGGAAAGCCTGGCCTCCACTTTCCCTTGTGCTGGGAGCCGTAATTCACACCTGTCTCCGAGTGCTATGAGCTGTGCGTGCATTATGAGCTGCGGGGTGGGCAGCCTGGAGTAAACCCGGAGGTGGCAACAGCTGTCCTTCCTTGGCCGTGCTGCCGGGCAGGCAGCTGAGCGCTGTTCTTTCCGCTCCCGTAAGGTCGATCTGTGCTTGGAGTGCATCGAGTGGGCCAAGTCTGAGAAGAGGACCTTCCTCCGCCAGGCTCTGGAGGTACGTTGCTTGCGCCTCGCATCTCACGGCGGCGTTTCCCCGGCCGGGGCCGAACCCCACGCGGATCGGAGCGCTGCCGTGCGAGCCCACGCTCCTTCGTGCCCGCAGGCCCGGCTGGTCTCGCTGTACTTCGACACCAAGCGGTACCAGGAGGCGCTGCAGCTCGGTGAGTTCCCGCTGGGCGGCAGCAGCGGCCGCGAGCTCTGCGGAGCGGAGCCGC
>NW_011116857.1:10414-12655 GCF_000146605.3 Meleagris gallopavo
CGCAGGGCCGCGCCGCCCCATCCCGGCTTTGCGGCGCCCCGCTCCCCTGCCCTCCCCTTCGCTGCTTCCTGGGGCCGGGCTGGGACGCTTCCCGGGGCCGCGTGTGCCGCAGCTCAGCTGGAGCTCCTCTATCCCCGGGCAGGCTCCCAGCTGCTCCGGGAGCTGAAGAAGATGGACGACAAAGCGCTGCTGGTGGAGGTGCAGCTGCTGGAGAGCAAAACGTACCACGCGCTCAGCAACCTGCCCAAGGCGCGGGCTGCGCTCACCTCCGCGCGCACCACGGCCAACGCCATCTATTGCCCCCCCAAGCTGCAGGCTGCCCTGGACATGCAGTCAGGTACTGCGGGGAGCTCGGCACGGCGCGGTGCTGCGCTCACGGGGGGCCGTGGGCAGCCGTCGATACCCGCTTTGCCCCCCCTCGCCCAGGGATCATCCACGCGGCGGAGGAGAAGGACTGGAAAACGGCCTACTCCTATTTCTATGAGGCGTTTGAGGGCTACGATTCCATCGACAACCCCAAAGCCATCACGGCCCTCAAGTACATGCTGCTCTGCAAGATCATGCTCAACGCGTACGTGGCGTCGCTGCTGGGAGAGGGGATGGTGGGACGGGGCCGCGTGGGGATGCGCGCGGCTGTGGCTCAGTGCTGCCTTCCTTCCCACAGCCCTGAGGACGTGCAGGCGCTGGTGAGCGGCAAGCTGGCGCTGCGCTACGCAGGGAGGCAGGTAGGAGCGCTGCTCTGTGCAGCTCGTCCTGCTGTAGGGCAGCGCCTGTCACTGCTGGGACGCCAGTCCTCGCTCCCGCTGCGTCGGCTGGGCCCCCTTCGCCCCACTGCTGCGGATCCCCGCAGGTGACCGCTCCTTTCTTCCCCTGCAGACAGAGGCACTGAAGTGTGTGGCGCAGGCCAGCAAGAATCGCTCGCTGGCGGACTTTGAGAAGGTGAACCTGGGGAGCTGCAGGGCTGGGGGCTGCGGTGTCCCACGTGGGAGCCCCTCGTGTTCACGGGGTCACCGTGCTGTGCTCGCTGATCCCCTCCGTAGGCGCTGACGGATTACAAAGTGGAGCTCCGGGACGACCCCATCATTAACACTCACTTGGCAAAGCTGTACGATAACTTATTGGAGCAGAACCTGATCAGAGTCATCGAGCCCTTCTCCCGAGTGCAGGTCAGTTCCCAGCAAGTGTTCCACGGGGCTGCTGCTGGGGGGTCCTGCAGACCTGCTGCACTCCGCTCCCCTTCCGCTGGCACACAATGGGAAGGAGCAGCCCCTCCTGTGGCAGGGCAGGGGTGAGGCCGCAGCCATCTGGGGCCCTGCGGAGTGCGTGTCAGCCCTGCAGCGTGTGTGGGTCTGGGCCCTGCGGGGAAGCCTCGGCAGCCCTTGCCCAGAGGAGCGCTGCAGCTGTGCCATTGCTCTTACAGATGGAGCACATCTCCGGCCTCATCAAGCTCTCCAAGGTAAGGGCGGCCCTGGGGGGCACCTCCTGTGTCAGGGGCTCAGCTACAGCACAGCTGTTTGTGCCATACGTGGGGCCGCCCTGCCCCGCTGTGAGTAGGGCAGCACCAGCAGCGTTTCCCAACATCTGTGTGCTTCGTTTCCAGGCGGACGTGGAAAGGAAACTCTCACAGATGATCCTGGACAAGAAGTTCCATGGTGAGACCCCACGCCGCTGCCCTGGGGTCCCCTCCTGCCCCTCTGCACCCCTCAGGCTGCCCACGGAGTGGGGTAACTGGGTGTCGCTGCCGCTCCATTAATCTGGGGCGTTAATTGCTCGTTAATCAGCGCTCGGTTCAGTGCTGCCGAGGTGTGCTCAGCCCTCCTGCCAGCCCTACGGCAGCACTCTGGCTGTGCTTTGGGGGCACCCGGAGCCCTTTGGCGCCCGCTGACTGCAGCTCCGTGCCCCGCAGGGATCCTCGACCAGGGCGAGGGCGTCCTCATCATCTTCGACGAACCCCCCGTGGACAAAACCTACGAAGCCGCCCTGGAGACGATTCAGAACATGAGCAAAGTGGTGGATTCGCTCTACAACAAAGCCAAGAAGCTGACATAGGTGAGAGGAGTGCAGCCGCGCTTCGAGGAGCGCCCCGTGCCCCCCCGCTGACAGCCCCTCCTGTCGCGCAGAGCCGGCCCTGCGCTGCCGTGTGTGTGTGTGACGGGAGAGTGAATCCTTTAGGAGACGTTTTGTTCCACTTTTCGCTCGGAAAGTTTTTAATCCTCCCCTCCCGGTGCTGTTCCTGCGGTG
>NW_011116858.1:0-999 GCF_000146605.3 Meleagris gallopavo
GAGAGGAGCCCTCCCCAACTGCCCTGGGCTGACCGAGGCTTTCCCTGCTGCTCCCTAAGCTGGCAGTGTCCCCCGGCCCTTCTCTGTCGCTCAGCAGCCCCCGCTCAGTGCTGTCCCATCGCTGTCCCCATCCCGCTCTCCTCAAAGTCTGTCCCACAGCCCCGAGCGCTGCCTCACGCACGCACTGCACTCCTTCCCCTGCTCCCATCTCCTCCTCCTTCCCGGCTCCCCGTCCCCAGATGGGAGGACAGAGGACAACACTGCCTGCATTCCCGATCCCTTGCACATCGTTCCCAGGGACAAAAGCATAATAGATTGCTATAATCTTTGCTGGGCAGGCACATTATAGCCCACCAAGATCTGTATTTGAGACAGGATAGCAGTTGTCTCATTTTAATCTCCCTTCCACAGCAATGGAGGTGGTTTGCAGTCTGTAATTATCCCTTCAGGAGCCCAACAGACACTCACAAGATACTTTCCTTCTTGTTGATAGCAGTGCCTTGAAACTGAAGAGTTTCTTTTTCACACGTTCTTTGAGGGTCCCCAAACCCAATCTAGTGGGTCACTGTTGCTGAAGACAGGTGAAGAAGCTGCAATTCCTGCTTAGCTGAAGGCTTTGATTTTGCTTTACCAATTTTTCTGTCTTTCTCCTGGAGAAGCTGGTAACCCGGGGCTTGGACAGATCCACCCCTTGCTGGGTAAAGAGCTGGTTGCAAGGCTGAGCCCAGAGAGTTTTGGGGAATGGAGTTTTAAATCCAGCTGGTAACCACTCACCTTCCCTCCTGAGAATCAGTACTGGGGCCTGTCCTGTTCAACATCACAGCATCACAGAATGCCTTGGGTTGGAAGGGACCTCAAGGATCACGAAGCTCCAACCCCCACCAACGCAGGGCCACCAACCTCCACATCTCACAGCACCCCAGGCTGCCCAGGGCCCCATCCAACCTGGCCTTGAACACCTCCAGGGATGGACGGGGATCCACAGCCTCTCTGGGCAGC
>NW_011116859.1:0-655 GCF_000146605.3 Meleagris gallopavo
AAGAAAACTGCTTCAATGTAATTTTTACTACTTCAAACAAATAAGGAGATTTAGTTGTGTCTTTTAATGGCACCAATGAAGACATTTTTTCAGTGACTTTCAGTGATATTATCATCATTATCAATATCTCTAATAAAAATAGCAAGTTGAGTCATATCTGCAGAATCAGTACATTCATCTATCACCAAAGCACAAAATTGGAAATTAGCAGCTTTACTCTCAAAACTTCTTTTGATAGGTTTTCCTGTTTCTTCAATTTGCCTGGCCACAGTCTGGTGAGACAAACTGATTTTAGGAATTGTTTTATTTTAAATCAGGGCACATTATATTTGTCATGCGTTCCATACATTGCTTACTAAACTCACCACCAGTAAATGATTTTGTTTTTCGCAATCAGATTTGCAACCACATAACTAGCTTTTATAATAGAGTTTGAGAGTTGTAGATTTTTCAAAGAAAATTTTGTTGAGGTGACAAAGTTCAGTTATTATTCAGTTTCAGTTCCGTTATTTTGTCCCTGATGTGCATCAAATTTGCAGCGTGTTTCTGCATTGTGTCTTTTCAAATTGTTATCTTTGAAAACTGACACAATTTCCTCACGAATTAAGCATAGTTCCTAGCACAATCTGCTGGGCTACAGAGAGACAGCATAGAT
>NW_011116860.1:0-569 GCF_000146605.3 Meleagris gallopavo
ATTTAACACTAATAGAGTACGGACATTTTTTGTGGAAGAAACTCGAGGCATATAGTTATTTAAGAGATTCTGAAAACTTCAATATTTTAGACATTTGTTGGTGTCCCAATACTATATAAGGTAATCTTCATATTGATTTCCAATTTAGTTCAGCTTTAATTGTCTCATAAGATTGAGAGAAGTCTTAGGCCTCTTTCCAGTATGTAAACACTGCCACAGAAATGCTTTGTGAGTTTTCAAAGGGGATAATTCCGCTGAGAAATTATCTTTTCTGAACCACACAAATCCAGTAGTTAGCATGAGTTGCCCAAAATATAATTTGAAAGCAGATTATTTTATTTAGAATTGTCTAGAAACTGTTGATGAGGGTGTAATTTATTCTCCTTCCAGTTGCATTCATCAGTACATATTAAAGCACTGAGAAAAGATTTTATAAGCTGTCATTCTGCTACACAGATAGAAGGCTTCTGATAAGTTATGCGTATTTTTGCTGACATCCATTTATTTTATTAATGGTTTTTCCGTATTAAAGCTTTTTCCCCTTGCCTCAACTCCCCTATTTGAAGCTG
>NW_011116861.1:0-698 GCF_000146605.3 Meleagris gallopavo
AGAAGGAGCCCAGTGAGTAAACCATTTTAAAACTGCACTGAAGTTGCAAGTGTGTGCTGCTAAACCTGTTTGTTCCCCCATCTTACGGGGACTCTTGCAAACAGAAGACAGGCAGGTGACAGTGATTATAATGCAGATGTGACATTTACAAACCAGACTTCCACTTGTAAATGAAGTGCAGTGGAGTTTAGGGTGAATCCTCCTACTTTGCTGTGTTTAAAATGGAGGGGGATGAGGGCTCTAGGCACCGTTTCTGCCTTTCACATCTGCTGCTGCTTTCTTTTGTTTCTCTCTAGGTGATCATTGAAAGGTACAAGGGGGAGAAGCAGCTTCCTGTTTTGGATAAGACCAAATTCCTGGTGCCAGATCACGTCAACATGAGCGAGCTAATCAAAATTATCAGGTAGTATGCTGTGATTCCACCCAGTGCACTGCATCAACAGTGTACAGCCCACCCAGCGTGTAGCTTTGGGAACCCCTTAAATGGAAAAGGCATCTAACAATCATCACTAGGATGGATTCACAAGAAGGCACGTTTCCTTTGGCTCTGCTGGGAAAGACCTTTGAAAAGGGTTGAGCTCTCAGTTTGCTATTGAGAGAAATAACCATTTCCCAGATAGGAAGAAGGGAGTCGGGCTGAGAATCCCTGCCTGACATGGCCCAGGGCCCCAGTGCTTCCTGCCTGGTTATTTTGGGAT
>NW_011116862.1:0-559 GCF_000146605.3 Meleagris gallopavo
ACACAGACATGGAGGGTCTCCTCTGAGATCCAGCTCTGGGGAACCCCAAGCAGGATCTCTGCAGACTGACAAACAGACTGGCTTCATCTGGGGCCTGCTCTGTCACCATGGACTCCCTGGTGCCTGCCAGACTGCTGATAACCACAGCTACTGTCACCGGCTCTGACTTGCTGATTCTATTTCCAGTGATAGACTTGGCCTACCTCTTTGCACAGACTGGTCTGGCTACATGGAGCCTTGGCCAAGCTTGTCTACAGGTGTCTTTGCTCTGAGGGACATGGGCCTACCTGTCTGGTAGTCACTATCAGTACCTCCGTGGGCAGCCTGCCCTCCCTTCCCCTTAATGCCCTCCTTCATATTTCTGGCTGCTAGGGTGCTAAAGGCACTGAGGAGTATTAACAGCCCAGACCAGCCCCACCTGCAGCCTGCCCAAGGGCCCAGAGCTCTATTTAAGCTCAGATTGGAGTCCTCCTTCCCCTGCTCTAGAGAAGCTGTGAGATGCTGGTTCAAGTAGCTGCAGCTTTGAGAGGAGAGGAGCCAGACCAGTGGTGTGGCCTCA
>NW_011116863.1:0-629 GCF_000146605.3 Meleagris gallopavo
ATGTTTGTTTTCTAACTAAAATCACATATCCGTAAAAATACAGATGAACAAACATCCTAATGCTCCAGGAGCTTGTTGATCGGAGTCTATCTAGAGGGCTTTATGGTGTGGTCCATACTATAAAGTTCAGCTTCCATAAAAAGTAAATGGGACTCAACAGCAATCACTTTATTCCTCCAAACAGCCTCTGAAGACAAGAGCCTACAATCAATCTTGGTATTTTCAAGAAACTAATAATTTATTTTTTCTGCCAGTGAGGTTGGCCTCTACAAATCAGACCTGTGTCGTATGGGAAATCAACTTCAGCTGCAGAGATTAGAGATCTGCTGCATTGATGATCAGAGGGCTAGAACACTTCTCTTGTGAAGAAAGGTTGAGAGAGTTGGGCTTCTTCAGCTTGGAGAAGAATGGCTGATGCAGTGAAATAGTTCAACAAAATTACTAGGGAAGAGTTTGACCTGTATACCAGAAATACTTTTTCAAATTATTTTTATGATAAGGCTTACAGAATGTTTACTTGTTACAAGAACAGATTCAACACGGTATTAAAAAAAAAAGTCAATGTTTATATTTAGCTTAAAAGTGAGACCACTGAAAAAAGTTTTAAATGTCTGTCTTTGAATTTAAAT
>NW_011116864.1:0-525 GCF_000146605.3 Meleagris gallopavo
AAAAAAAAAAAAGAAGAAGAAAAAAAAGAAAAAATAGATGTGCGATTATGTGCAAAAGAGAAGAAGAGAACAGTCTGTGGTTATATGAGTCACAGTCAGACTGCACACAAGGTGACAATATCAAAGTGCCACAGTGAGAATGTACATACCACTTAAAAGGATGTGAGAACAGAATCAGAGACTCCACATGAAGTAGCTGTCTCTACACAGCTGTGGAGAAGCTTGGTAGCAGTGGTCTGATGGTCTGCAGAAAGTATGTAGGGCTGAAGAGAGAGAAAGGAGCAATTTGGATGAACGGATAACTACAGAGTATGCATTACAAGGAGAATCTTAAACCAACACTATGCAATGGGGAGAAGAAGAGGTAAAAGGGAAAATAGCACAAACAGCTTTACAGATAGAGATAAGAACGTAAGACAAGTATTTAAGAGTGCTTCCCAAAGCAAAGATTTGAAGGTGAATTTTAGTGATTGGCAACCCTGCCCACAGCAGGGGGCTGAGAACTGGATGTTGGTTGAGGTCCCT
>NW_011116865.1:0-724 GCF_000146605.3 Meleagris gallopavo
GTATAGTAATTCCAACCCACCTTCAGTGGGCAGGGTTGCCATTCACTGAATCAGGGATTAGATCAGGTAGCAAAGGGCCCCGCCCAATCCAATACTGAACACCTCCAGGGATGAAGCATCTACAACTCTTCTGGGCAAACTGTTCCATCTCATCACCACCCTCTCTATGAAAAATGTCACCCTGACATCTAATGTATGCCTCTTTGAGTTTAAAACTATTTCCCCTTGTCTTATCACTATCTACTCAAGTAAAAAGTTTATTTACTTCCTTCTTATAATCTCCCTTTAATTACTGGAAGGCTACTATCAATTCTCCCTGCAGCCTCTTTCTTCTCCAGGCTGAACAAGTTCAGTTCCCCTAATCTATTTTTGTATGAGAGATACTCCAGCCCCCTGATCATTTTTTGACCCTCCTCTGGATCCACTCCAAAAGCTCTGACATCTTTCCTGAGCTGGGGGCCTCAGACTTGGGTGTAGTACTCCAGATGAAGCCTAACAAGAGCCGAGTAGAGAGGGACAATCATCTCCCTCACACTGCTGGCATCCTTCTTTTGATGAAGCCCAGGATATAGTTCGTTTTCTGGTCTGCAAGTGCACACATACACAGTTTCGTACCATTTTCAAGCACATCCTCTTCACTCTTACTCTTTACCTCCGTTCCCCTACCCCTTACTCTTGCCCTTCCCTTTCCCCTTGTTTCTTCCCCTTCCACACATGTCTTTGC
>NW_011116866.1:0-804 GCF_000146605.3 Meleagris gallopavo
AGCCGTCCAGAGGTTTTCCCTCAGCTCCTCTGCTCTGAGCTGAGCACATCCAGGGACCTCAGCCACTCCTCATACACTTTGCCCTACAGACCCTTCATTATATGCTTTCTCTACACAGGTAAAAGTGTCAAAAAATAACTACAATATATCCATTACCTTGTTCTGGAAGGGCAAGAGCAATGACAAAGTTGTGTACCCATTCATTTTCTTGTGTGGCAGGCAGTTTTTGCTCTCAAGAAGCAATCTTGAATGCAGGTGATAGGGTCTCTTTCTATTTTTGACTCTGTAAGTCCTTGGGGAAGCAGGTTGTTAGGCAACCTGCTGCACTTAATGCAGGATAACCATGCAAGCTTCATTTACCCTGTCACGACACAACAACTTCAGTTTTTCACTCCAGAGGGAGAGGCTTACAGCAGTAACAATCTGCGTTAGCATAGTATAGGATGTAAACTAGTGGCAAATGTTAGGCAATAAGAAGTGAAAAATCTCTAAAAATTGCTTCTATTTCATACAAACATTGCTGCTAGCTGATCATATGATTGTATTCTGTCTGTGCTAATCTGGCTGTGAGATAGAATGTCTTCTAGCCCTTTGGACTCATTTATTGCAAGTTCATTTGAACTACCTCATCTGTTAATAGCAAATCCCAGCAGATGGCATTATGTTACAAGGAAATACTACTCAGGGCACTTGCTTTCTTCTCAGCTCTGCAAGTCCAGACTTGAACTTCTCTGTGGCTGGGCACAACCTTTCCCTCTTGCACCTGTGTTTTTCCAATCCAATCATGTAGTCATAGTATTTCAG
>NW_011116867.1:0-839 GCF_000146605.3 Meleagris gallopavo
TTTTCAGTGGTACATGGAGACAGGACGAGGGGAAACGGACATAAGCTGCAGCATAGGAAGTTTCGCACGAATGTGCGTAAGAACTTCTTCACGGTGAGGGTGACGGAGCACTGGAACAGGCTGCCCAGGGAGGTTGTGGAGTCTCCTTCTCTGGAGATATTCAAGTCTCGCCTGGACGCCTACCTGTGCGACCTGGTGTAGGGAACCTGCTTTGGCAGGGGGGTTGGTCTCGATGATCCCGATGATCTCGATGATCTCGATGAGGTCCCTTCCAACCCCTACAATTATGTGATTCTGTGATTCTGTAGTCAGGCATGCAGGGGGTAAGAAGAGAGCTACACTCCAACTGAAAAGGAGATCTTAGCCGCATATGAGGGACTTCAGGCTGCTTCCAAAGTAATCGATGTTGAGACGCAGCTCAGAAAGATGGGAAAGTTCAATGTGTACCACAATGTAATTTGATTTTCGGGATGTGGAGTCAGTAATTCAATTTATATGTATATATGTGTGTGTGTACGTTTAATGCTTGTTAATTACTGTTTGTTCGTATATATTAAGCATGATGCAGTGATGTGGAATAAGGGGTGGAATGTCATGGTTTTAAGATTTTTGGTTATTGCTATTCCGCATGATAACATCATGTAGTGCACTGGGTGTTAAAGATTTAATGCTCCAGTTTCGAGTACCTTTCCCGGAAAAGAAGAACTTATTCTCCCAGAGGATTGTTCGCTGTTTTCTTGCATTCTGATATCTTGTTTAGTAAATTAGTTTTTTTCTGCTCAGTTCATTGCTGCTGTTTTGTTTTTAGGCTCATCTCCCTCCCCTTTCCCCTTTTCCCT
>NW_011116868.1:0-529 GCF_000146605.3 Meleagris gallopavo
AAGCAGCATCTGCCTCACAGAACTGTTGAGGGATACAGAGAATGCTTTGAGTGCTTGTTGTCCCCCAAGTAGGCTTTCATGGTTGCCTTGGGCAGCTAGTTCAGTACAACACCAGCTACTCTAAGTCTCTTCAGAAGTGCAATTTTGCTTTCTTGTTGAAATACTTGAAAGATAGGATTCTTTTCCTTCAAAATCAAAATATCTGCTCCTTATGATGAGCATAGCCCTCTATAACCAGCCTCTGATCACACACTAGGTGTTCCAAGAGCTAGATGAAAAATAGCCGGAATTGTAATGCCCTGAGCCCTCTTGGCTGTTCTCTCAATTTCTGTATCATTTTTATAAGCAGAGACCAGCGACACCAGTTTATTCTTTTCTGTTTGGAACAGCGAAACTCGTGGCTCCACCGAGTTTTCTGAAGCAGTTTTGCCTCAAAAGCGAAATGCTCTCGGTCAGATCTTAAGGGAGAACCGAGGAGGCACAAAGAGGGGCGGCGAAGCACTGGCCCGACTCCCGCGGGGCAAACGCC
>NW_011116869.1:0-2067 GCF_000146605.3 Meleagris gallopavo
CCAGGACATATAGGGCTGCCCCCACT
Source organism: Meleagris gallopavo (assembly GCF_000146605.3). NCBI lineage: Eukaryota > Metazoa > Chordata > Aves > Galliformes > Phasianidae > Meleagris > Meleagris gallopavo. The sequence goes on from NW_011116869.1 coordinate 27, forward strand.
GCAGTGACGCTCCTCCATCCTCGGACCCCCACCGCAGCCCCCCCCGCACTGAGGGGGGGGATTATTGCACTCCCGTTGTCGCCTTTGGGTCCCGGCCCCACACGTCACCGAGCAGCTGCCCCACGGACCCCAGGAGGACCAGGAGCCCGATTCTGTGGGGGGGAGAGCATCAGTGGAGCTGCCCTATAGCACCCCATAGAGACCCCAGAGAACCCCATAGAGCGTCATAGACCCCACAGAGATCCATAGAGACCCGTAGAACCTCATAGAGCTCCATGGACTCCATTAAGACCCATAGAACCCCATGGACCCCATAGACCCCATAAAACACCACAGACCCCATAGAACCCCATAGACATCCCATAGAACCCCATAGACCCCATAGAACCCCATAGATCCCATAGACCTCATTGAGACCCATAGAGACCCGATAAGAACCCCTTAGACCCCATTAAGACCCAAAGAACTCCATAGACCCCATAAAACCCCATGGAAACCCCATAGAATGCCATAGATCCCATAGACCCCATAGAACCCCATAAAACCCCATAGAAAGCCCATAGACCCCATAGATCCCATAGACACTCCATACACCCCCATAGAATCCCATAGAAACCCCACTGACCCCATAGAACCCTAAAGACCCCGTAGAAAACCCATAGACCCCATAGAGCCCCATAGACTCCATAGAATCCCATAGAGACCCCATAGAACCCCATAGAGAACCATAGATCCCATAGAACCCCATAGACCCCATTACGACCCATAGAAACCCATAGACCCCGTAGACCCCATAAACCCCACAGAACCCCACAGACCCCATAGAGCCCCATAGAACCCCGGAGAGCCCCAAAGAACCCCATAGAACCCATAAAGACCCATAGAAACCCTACTGGCCCCATAGACCCCATAGAAATCCCATAGACCCCATAGAAAACCCATAGACCCCATAGACCCCATAGAAACCCCATAGAAACCCCATAGACCCCATAGAACCCCATAGACCCCATAGACCCCATAGAAACCCCATAGAAACCCCATAGACCCCATAGACCCCATAGAAACCCCATAGACCCCATAGACCCCAGAGAAACCCCATAGACCCCATAGACCCCAGAGAAACCCCATAGGGACCCCCATAGATCCCATAGGCCCCATAGATCCCATAGAAACCCCATAGAAACCCCATAGAAACCCCATAGAACCCTGTAGACCCCCATAACCCCACATGACCCCTCCCCACGTGACCCCGTGACCCCGTGACCCCGTACCGGGGCAGCAGGTCATGTGACACGCCCTCAGCTCCCACTCCCTCTTGGCTCCGCCCCCATCGGCTCTTTGGCTCCGCCCCCTCAGTTCCGTCCCCTCCCCGCAGGTCACCGAGCAGCGGCTCCATGGCGTCCACGGGCCCCATTGCCCCGCCCTGAGGGGTCAGAGGTCAAAGGTCAACGAGGGGTCACCGGGGGGGTTGATGCATGGGGGGGTCACCTGGGGTCACAGCTGGGGAAAGGAATTTGGAGGGGGCGTGGCTTTGCTAAAAAGGGGCGTGGTTTCGTGCGACGGGCGGGCTGCGGGAGGGGGCGGGGTTTAATTGGTCACATGGGGTCAATGCAAGCAGGGGTTACCTGAGGTCACAGCAAGGGGAAGAGGAAGGGGGCGTGGCTTGGAGGGGTGTGGGCGTGGCTAGTGGGAACAGGCGGGGCTTATAGGACAATGGGCGGGGCTTACGGGGAATGGGCGTGGCTTGCGGGAAGGCGGTGTTGGGTCTGTGGGTTCTATGGGGTTCTATGGGGTTCCTATGGGTTCTATGGGGTCTATGGGGTCTATGGGGTCTCTATGGGGTTTCTATGGGGTTCTATGGGGTCTCTATGGGGTTCTATGGGGTTTCTATGTGGTCTCTATGGGGTCTCTATGGGAGTTCTATGGGGGTCTCTATGGGGTTTCTACGGGGTTCTATGGGGTCTCTATGGGTTCTATGGGGTCTCTATGGGGTTCCTATGGGGTCTGTGGGGTCTCTATGGGGTCTCTATGGGGTCTGTGG
>NW_011116869.1:22746-23317 GCF_000146605.3 Meleagris gallopavo
CTATAGGAACACCAAAGGCCTCTTAAAGGGCCACGCACCCCAATTTAACCGCATTGAACGCCCCATAGGGGGGTCTCCCAGGCCCATATCGGGGTCCCCCCGTATTTTGGGGAGGGGTCTCACCTTGTGCAGCCCCGACAGCTGCTGGTGCCTCAGCAGGGGCCCCCAACACCCCTCTGTGGACCCCCAGGCCCCTCTTAAAGGGCCACACACCCCAATTCAAATGCACTGAACGCCCCATAGGGGGGTCTCCCAAGCCCATATCGGGGTCCCCCCGTATTTTGGGGAGGGGTCTCACCTTGTGCAGCCCCGACAGCTGCTGGTGCCTCAGCAGGGCCCCCCAACACCCCATAGACGGGTCCCCAAAACCCCACAGAGACCCCAAAACCCCTCTTAAAGGGCCACACACCCCAATTAATCAATCCCAAACGCCCCATAGGGGGGTCTCCCAGGCCCATATCGGGATCCCCCCCGTATTTTGGGGAGGGGTCTCACCTTGTGCTGCCCCGACAGCTGCTGGTGCCTCAGCAGGGCCCCCCAAAACCCAGTAGGGGGGTCCCCAAAACCCCCT
>NW_011116870.1:0-908 GCF_000146605.3 Meleagris gallopavo
AGAAAAAAAAAGCCCATTAATTTACATCCTCGTACCTCGATGCTAACTAAGGACTTGGCTCCCTTTGCTTTTGCAGTGTTAATCTATTTCAGTGCCTCTTCAAACACAGGTATTTATTATCCCCTCAGTGGTCTCAACGAGGTATTAAGGAAGATACAAGGCAGAAGTTCAGATGACTCAGAAATACAGTAAATTACATTAATAGAAAGAAAAAGTATTGCTAACCACTATTAAAGTTATCAGTTATCAGGATACTTCATGTAAGCATGATCTTACATTCTCTGCTCAGCCAAGGAGATTCAGGTATGATGTTTATATTGAAACTGTTAAATCCAACCACACGATGCAATTCTTATACCACTTATTTACAATATGAAGCACTATAACATTAAGCTTTGCAGAGGCTCTCTTCCAAAACATTCTTCATAGCAAAGTCACTATTCTTCTGTTCAGAATAAGACAAATGAAAAGACAAACAAAAGTTCTATTAGATATTTTAGATATTGCAAAAAACAGATAGCAACAGCCCTTTTCTCACTTTACAGATCAAAGCTACATCAGTGATGACTTCTTGCCTGTTTCCCATTACTATAAGTAAAGTGTAGAACAAACATTTTTGGCACACATGATTTATTCACATCTGCCATTGGCTAACCGCATCACTTGCATAATTTGAAAAAGTTATGTAGGTTGCACAAATAATTTAAGATGTTTATGCCTCTAAAAAAAGACCACCTGGAGTTAACCTGCGCAACAAAAAACATGAATGTAAAATCATATGGAAACATTTTGGAAAAGTGAATTGTTGTAACATCAAGTTTTACATAGAAACTTCTACTAGATGAGTAATTAACTTTTCTTGACAATATGTGCCATTATATGATGAGAAATTAATTTGTTTTTAAGTT
>NW_011116871.1:0-2157 GCF_000146605.3 Meleagris gallopavo
GGACCCAGCAGCCGGGCGGTGCGGGAGCATCTCTCGCCGCAGCGGCTCCAGCACCGGCCCCGGCTCCGAGCATCCCCGCCCGGCCCCGCTTCGGGCCCATGGAGCCCCCCCCGGTAGGTAACGGCAGAGCGATGCCCGGGGTGCGCGCGGTGTGGGGCGGGGGGGTCCCCGATGTGTGGTCGCTCAGGGAGGGGGCACCTCCTGCACCCTGATCCATGGCTGTGCTCGGGGATCCCCCCACACCCAGCGGAAGGGGAGACCCCCAGGGTGGGGACGGGAGGGTGGGGGGCACCGGAAGGCCCCCCCCGGTCCCTGCTCACCCCGCGGTGCCAATGCAGCTTTTTGTGGGGGGTGGGACCCACCGGGGAGGGGCAGAGGTGCGGGGTTACCTGCGGCCCTCCAAGAGCAGAGGGGTCCCCCGGGGTGGTCCTGGTGCTGCCCCACGTGGTCCCTGGGGTCTGGGTAAAAATGCAGCATTTGGGGATGAAACCACGGAGTTCGGGGGTTTTAGCCCCAGAATCTCTCATTTTTTAAGGCAGAAGGATTTTCCTTGGAGAAAAAAAAAAAAGGGGGGGTTGGGAGGGGTCTTAATGCAGGGTTTCACAAGTGTGCTGGGGACAAGGGGGGGTTGCACCTGGGAGCCACGGCGGAGCTGTGACCCCGCCTGGGGTCTCGCGGGGCCCGTTTGCCCCATTGTCCCCGTTGTGCCACCCCTCCGTGCCCCCCGCTGACAGCTCCCCTTCCCCACAGCCCCACAGCTCTGCCCGGTGGAGAGGAGCAGGGAGATGAGCGGTGCTGGGGGGCACCCCTGGGTGCGCTGAGCACCTCAGGACCCACCCCGCAGCGGGGCAGCAGCAGCCATAGGGCCATCGGAGCACCCAGCGATGCCCCACAGCCCCGCACTGTCAGCCCCAAGGATGGGCGATGGGCCACAACATGGAGCCCTCCCTGCCCGCCCTATGGGGCTGGAACGGCTCTAGGGCAGCGCGGGCGCTCCAACCCTCTCCGGGCCCCATGCCCCCCAACGGCACGGCCGACAGCAAGCCCAAAGACGTGGCTTCCAGATCGGTGGGGCTCTTCTTCATGCTGCTCATCGACCTGACGGCCATCGTGGGCAACGCGGCCGTGATGACCGTCATCGTGAAGACGCCGGCGCTGCGCAAGTTCGTCTTCGTCTTCCATCTCTGCCTGGTGGATTTCCTGGCAGCCCTCACCCTGATGCCGTTGGAGATGCTGGCGGGTTCGGCTGTGTTCGACAGCCCCGTGCTGGGCGAGGCCATGTGCCGCGTCTACCTGTTCCTCAGCGTCTGCTTCATCAGCATGTGCATCCTCTCCATCTCCACCATCAACGTGGAGCGCTATTACTACGTCGTGCACCCCATGCGCTACGAGGTGCGGATGACGGTGGGCTTGGTGGTCTGCGTGCTGGTGGGCGTCTGGCTGAAGGCTGTGGCCACGTCGCTGGTCCCCGTGCTGGGCTGGTTGTCCCCCGACCGCCCCCCGCCCGCCGGCCGCGGCTGCTCCCTGCAATGGAGCCGCGGTCCGTACTGCAAGTTCTTCGTGGTCTTCTTCGCCACTTTCTACTTCCTCCTGCCCCTCCTCATCATCGTGGTGGTTTACTGCAGCATGTTCAAGGTGGCTCGGGTGGCCGCCATGCACCACGGCCCGCTGCCCACCTGGATGGAGACCCCGCGCCGGCGCTCCGAGTCGCTCAGCAGCCGTTCCACCATGGTGACAACCTCGGGTGCCCCCCGCACCACCCCGCAGAGGACGTTCGGTGGGGGCAAAGCGGCCGCCATCCTGCTGGCCGTGGGCGGCCAGTTTCTTTTCTGCTGGTTGCCCTACTTCTCCTTCCACCTCTACACGGCCCTCAGCGCCCAACCCTTGGCTGGGCCGGCGGCCGAGACCGTGGTCACCTGGCTGGGCTACTTCTGCTTTACCTCCAATCCTTTCTTCTACGGGTGCCTCAACCGGCAGATCCGCGGCGAGCTGGGCCGGCTCCTCACCTGCTTCTTCAAGCAGCCTCCCGAGGAGGACCTGCGTCTGCCCAGCCGCGAAGGCTCCATCGAGGAGAACTTCCTGCAGTTCCTACAGGGCACCGGCTGCCCCGCCGAGCCCCCGCCGCCCCTCGACACCCCCAGCCCCAAGCGGGACCCG
>NW_011116872.1:0-663 GCF_000146605.3 Meleagris gallopavo
CAGAAGGATTTCAGCTATCAGGAGGCAATGCAAGGAGCAGCTGTCATGTACCAAGTCATCACTTCTAGCACCTGCTGGAGCAGCAACAAGCAGACAGCAAGCTCCTTTAGACCTCACTGTAGAAACTCATGGGTTGGTTTGCTAGCTGGGCTGAAGGAGACCTGAAGGGAAGATCACTGAAGATGTAGCTAGTGTGTGGCTGGCTCTCTGTTTTGGAGGAATTGCCAAGGAAACCTGAAGCGCTCGCTTATCCCCTTCGCCAACACTGCAATGTCAGGCGTTGGTGGCACCTCTGCATAGCTGTTCACTCATGTAACTTGGTCGACCCCAACCAACTACTCTGTGAGAGCTGGGAGTGTATTAAAGGGCAATTCCTTAAACAGTGAGTGGGTCTGACTAGAGAGCTCCTGGCTTACGGTCAAGTTGCGTGCTGATGTATATGTATACAAATACATATACATCAATATAGTAGACAGCTGCTGCCCAGTCCAAAAGCAGCCTGAGTGGTGCCAGCCTAATGGAATCCGCTTTCAGCAGCCTTTCAAAGTGTGACATTGGGTTACTTATTATGGGAGACATCAGAATAGCAATGCAAAGGACTCGGGGATGGTGGCCATGCTGTTGGCTGGGTATCCTTGAGGAGCTCAGAAGCATGGAGGTCCC
>NW_011116873.1:0-1942 GCF_000146605.3 Meleagris gallopavo
TGTGCGCAGTGCACGCCCTCAACAACGTCCTGCAGCGGCCCTGCTTCACCCGACAGGCGGCCGACGACATCTGCAAGAGGTTCCCCCCCCTTTTAACCCAATTCTGGGGCCTTTCCAGAACCTTCTGACCCCAGAAGGACCCTATAACCCCCCCAATCCTACAAGGACCCCATGATGGCTCTATAAATTTCCAGAACTCATAAAGACCCCATGAGGATCTTCTGATCCCATAAGGACCCTATAACCCCCCCGATCCCACAAGGACCCCATGATGGCCCTATAAGCCCCCAGAACCCATAAAGGCCCAATAAGAACCTTCTGACCCCATAAGGACCCTATAACCCCCCCAATCCCACAAGGACCCCATGATGGCCCTATAAGCCCCCAGAACCCATAAAGGCCCAATAAGAACCTTCTTACCCCATAAGGACCCTATAACCCCCCCCCGATCCCATAAGGACCCCATAATGGCCCTATAAACCCACAGAACCATAAAGACCCATAAGAACTTCTTACCCCATAAGGACCCTATAACCCGCCTGACCCCATAAGGATTCCCTAATGGCCCAGAACCCATAAAGGCCAATAAGAACCTTCTTACCCCATAAGGACCCTATAATGCCCCCAGAACCTATAACTCATAAGGACCCCATAATGGCCCTATAAGCCCCCAGAACCTATAAAGATCCCATAAGAACCTTCTGACCCCATAAGGATCCTATAACCCCCCCCCCCGATCCCATAAGGATCCCATGATGGCCCTATAAGTCTCCAGAACCCATCAAAACCCCATAAGAACATTCTGACCCCATAAGGACATTATAGCTTTTCCAGACCCATAAGGATCCCATAATGCGCCCTATAATCCCCCTGACCCCATAAAGACCCCATGAGGGCCCTATAAACCCCCCGATCCCATGAGGGCCCCATAAGGGCCCTATAGACCCCTATGAACCCTTAACCCCATTTAGGAGCCCCCTCACCCTAATATTGAATCCCCCTGACCCCAAAATCAAACCCATAACCCCATATTGGAGACCCCAACCCCAATATTGAACCCTTAACCCCATTTAGGAGACCCCACAACTACTTTTGAGCCCCCCGACCCCATAAGGACCCCATAAGGACCCTATAAAGCCCCGTTCACACCATATGGACCCCACAAGGCCCTATAAACCCCCCCCTCCCGCTGACCCTAGACAAACCCCATAAGGACCCCATAAAGCTATCCCCCTCCCCCATAAGGACCCCATAGCACCCCATAATACTCCCATAAGGACCCCATAAGGACCCTATAAAGCCCCATTCACAGCATATGGATCCTACAAGGCCCTATAACCGCCCCCTCCTCCTGCTGACCCTATACAAGCCCCATAAGGACCCCATAAACCCATCCCCCTCCCACATAAGGACCCCATAGGATCCCATAATACCCCCCTCACCCCATCAGGACCCCGTAAGGACCCCATAAACCCCGCTGTTTTCCAGGTTGGCCCCCGAGGCTCGGCTCAACCCGCACCGCAGCCTTTTGGGGTCGGGGAATTACGACGTCAACGTCATCATGGCGGCTCTGCACAGTGTGGGGATGGCGGCCGTCTGGTGGGACAAGCGCCGGTCTGACCCCAAATGCACCTTTTTTTCCCCAAAATGCTCCGCCCCCATAACCCGCTTCTGACCCCATAAGGACCCTATAACTACCCTGTACCCACAAGGACCCCATAAAGGCCCTATAAGCTCCCCAGACCCAATAAAGACCCCATAAGAATGTCCTGACCCCATAAGAACCCTATAACTCCCCTGTACCCATAAGGACCCCATAACAGCCATATAAACACCCCAGACCCCATAAGGACCCCATAAAGGCCCTATAACCCCCAGGACCCTATAAAAACGCCATGAAGACCCCATAAGGACCTTCTAAACTCACAAGGATCCTATAACC
>NW_011116873.1:3551-4353 GCF_000146605.3 Meleagris gallopavo
CGACCCCGTAATGGCCCTATAAACCCCCCAGATCACCTAAAGACCCCATAAGGACCCTATAATGGCCCTATAAACCTCCCAAGACCCTATAAAGACCCCATAGGGACCTCTGAGCCCATAAGGACCCCATAATGGCCCTATAAACCCCCCAGGCCCCATAAAGACCTCATAAGGACCTTCTGAAACCACAGGACCCCATAATGGCCCTGTAACTCCTCCCGACCCCATAAGAACCCCATAATAGCACTATAAACCCCCCAGACCCTATAAAGACCCTATAAGGAACCTATAAACCCCCTGACCCCATAAGGACCCCCTAAGAACCCCATAGTGGCCCTATAAATCTTTCCCTGACCCCACAAAGATGCCATAAGTCCATAAAGTCCGCATAATGGCCCCATAAAGACCCCATAAGGATCTTCTGACCTCACAAGGACCCTATAACCCCCCGACCCCATAAAGACCCCATAAGGATCTTCTGACCTCACAAGGACCCTATAACCCCCCGACCCCATAAAGACCCCATAAGGATCTTCTGACCTCACAAGGACCCTATAACCCCCGACCCCATAAAGACCCCATAAGGATCTTCTGATCTCACAAGGACCCTATAACCCTCCCAACCCCATAAAGACCCCATAAGCGCCCTATAAACCCCCCGACCCCATAAAGACCCCATAAGGGCCCTATAGACCCCTATGAACCCATAAGCCCATTTAGGAACCCCCGACCCCAAAATCGAACCTATAAACCTTCACCCTATAAAGACCCCATTTAGGAGCCCCCCACCCTAATATTGAAC
>NW_011116873.1:9949-15377 GCF_000146605.3 Meleagris gallopavo
CCCCATGGGTCCCTTTTCGGTCCCTATGGGGTCTCTATGGGTCCCTATTGTGGTCTCTGTGGGTCCCAATGGGTCCCTATGGGTCTCTATGGGGGTCCCTGTGGGTCTCTACGGGTCTCTATAGGTCCCTTTTGGGTCTCTATGGGGTTTCTATGGGTCCCTATGTTTCTCCATGAGTCCGTATGGGATCTCTGTGGGTCCCTATGGAGTCCCTATGTGCCCCTTTTCAGTCTCTATGGGGTCCCTATGGGACCTCCCCCATGTCCCTATTGGTCCCTATGTGTCCCTATGGGTCTCTATGGGTCTCCAAGGATCTCTAGGCATCCCTATGGGTCCCCATGGGTCCCTTTTCGGTCTCTATGGGTCCCTTTTGTGGTCTCTGTGGGTCCCAATGGGTCCCTGTGGGTCTCTATGGGTCCCTTTTGGGTCTCTATGGGGTCTCTATGTTTCTCCATGGGTCCCTATGGGGTCTCTATGGATCCGTACGGGTCTCTATGGGCCCCTATGTTTCTCTATGTTTCCCTAGGGGTTCCTATGGGTCTCTGTGGGTCTCTACGTGTCTCTCTAGGTCCTTTTGGGTCCTCATGGGTCCCTTTTTGGTCCCTATGGGGTCCCTCTGGGTCTCTTTGTGTCCCTATGAGTCCCTATGAATTTCTATGGGTCTCTACGTGTCTCTATGGGTCTCTATGGGTTTCTATGGGGTCTCTGTGGGTCCAAGTGGGTCCCTATGGGTCTCTGTGGGTCCCTTTTGGGTTTCTATGGGGTCCTTATCAGTCCCTATCGGTCCTTATTCGGTCTCTGTGGGTCCCTATGGGTTTGTGTGGGTCCTTATGTGTCCCTTTTCAGTTCCTAAGGGTCTCCATGGGTCCCTATGGGTCCCTATATGTCCCTATGGGTCTTTATGGGTCCCTATGGGTCTCTATGGGGTCCCTGTGTGTCCCTTTTCAGTCTCTATGGGGCCCCTATGTATCTCTTTGTTTCTTTATGGGTCCCTATGGGTCCGTTTGGGTTCCTTTGATTTCCTATGTGTTTCTATGGCGTCTCTATGGGTCCCTATGGGTCTCTATGGTTCCCTATGGGTCCCTTTTCGGTCTCTGTGGGCCTCTATGGGGCCTTTTTGGGGTCTCTGTGGGTCTCTATGGGTCCCTACAGCTTTCTATGGGGTTCACATGTGCCCCTTTTCAGTCCCTAAGGGTCTCTATGGGTCTCCATGAGCCCCTATGGATCTCTATGGGGTCTTTATGGGTCTCTATGGGTCTTTATAGGTTCGTAAGGGTCCCTATGTGTCCCTATGGGTTTCTATGGGTCTCTGTGGTTCCCTTTTGGGTCTCTATGGGTCTCCATGAGTCCCTATGAGTTTCAATGGGTTCCTGTGGGGTCTCTGTGGGTCTCTGAAGGTTCCTATGGATCTCGAGGGGTCCCTATGGGGTCCCTATGGTTCTCTGTGGGTCTCTATGGGGTCCCTGTGGGTCCCTATAGGTCTCTATGGGTCTCTATGGGGTCCACGTGTCCTTTTTCAGTCTCTATGGGGTCTCTAGGGGTTTCTATGGATCTCTATGTGTTCCTATGGGTCTCTGTGGTTCCGTTTTGGGTCCCTATGGGGTCCCTATGGGTCTCTATGGGTCCCTCCGTGTCTCACACACTTACCCTTGGCCCTATGGAAACTCCTGTTGTTTATTCGGGCCCCACTGAAACCCGCACAGACAACCTTGGCCCTATTGAAACCCCCATGAGGATTTCAAAAGAAACCAAAAATGGAAGCGCCTGCGATTTGGGCTTGGATGCATTCTGCACTTTAAGCCGAATTTATACGTATGTATATATATGCACACGTAATTAATCAGTAATTAATTAAAAGCCGAGAACGGCCGCCTTAGAGAACGATCGGGGCTGGGAGAGGGGGCGGGGCTACGGAGCCCACGTGACCAGAAGGCGGAAAAGCGGGCCGGAGTGAGAACTGCGCCGCAGCGTCCGCATGGAGGGCGGCCGCTGATGACGCGAGGCGAGATGGGGGGGAAGGGGGGATAAAGCTGCGTATTTTAGGAGCGTTTCAAGCAATTAATTATCAATCGATCATTAGTTATCCTTCTTCCCCTCCTCCCCCGCGTCCAGGAACACATAGGGCCCCGCAGAGACCCATAGGGAACCACAGGGACCCCTAGAGACCCATAGAAATCCATAGGGACCCATACGAACTTATAGGGACCCATAGAAATCCATAGGGACCCATAGGGACACATACGAACTTATAGAGACCCATAGGAACACACAGAAACCCACAGAGACCCAAAAGGGACACACAGGGAACTAAAGAAACCCAAACAGATCCATAGATCCCCCGTAGGGACACAGGGACCCCACAGAGATCCATAGGAACCCCATAGAGATACATAGGGACCCACAGAGATCCACAGAGACCCATAGGGACTCACTGAGACCCATAGGTACACATAGGACCTATAGAGGCCCTTAGAAACCCACTGAGACCCATAGGGACCCCTAGAGACCCATAGCGACTCCTGGAGACCCCACAGAGACACATAGGGACCCATAGAGACGCATAGGGACACACAGAAACCCATAGAGACTCATAGAGACCCATAGGGAACCACAGAGACCCACAGGGACACATAGGAACCCATAGGAATCCATAGAGATCCTTAGGAACCCATTGAGACCCATAGGGACATATAGAGACCCCACAGAGAACCATAGGGACCCATAAGGACCCACAGAGACCCATAGGGACTCCATAGAGGCCCATAGGGACCCATAGAGACTCCTAGAAACCCATAGGGACACACAGAAACCCATAGAGATGCATAGGGAACCCGCTGTGGCGATAACAAATAGCGCCGTTGGAGCTCTATTTTTAAGGTTATTTTGGTGGGAAAATAATAATAATAATAATAATAATAATAATTAATAACGGAAATATTTTGTGTAATTATCTGTGCTGCAGCCCCTCGTTTCTTTTCGCTCCGTCTCTTCCAACGCAGCCGGAACGGATCCAAACTGCGCGCCGCCATTGGCTGAGAGCTTTCAGCACGGGCCAATCAGCGCGCGAGCTTTGGAGCCGCTCGTAATGACTGAAACTCTCCTTTCCAGCCAATCAGAACGGGCCAAATGGATCCTTCATTTGCATATTTTGCCTTGAGATCCCTGAACGTCACCTCCAATGTCCGCATGGAGCCCCAAAATGTCCCCATTGCCGCCTCCTGTGTCCCCAGATGTCCCCTCTGTCACCCCCAATTTCCCCACAGACCCCCACGTGCCCTTCCTGTGTCCCAAATGTCCCCTTCTGTCACCTCCAATGTCCCCATGGGTCCCCATCTCTGTCCCCACAGACCCCCACATGTCCCTATTGCCACCTCCTGTGTCCCTGAATGTCCCCTCTGTCACCTGCATGCCCCCATACACACACGTGTTGTCCTCCCCTACTTATATGTCCTCCATACACACACGTGTTCTTCTCATGTCTGTCCCCTCGTGTGCACATGTGCACCCCCCACACGTACCTGTGTGTGCGCCCATACATAAACATATATGTTCCCCCTATGCACACATGTATACCCATACATGTGCTCCCATCCACCTGTGTGCCCATGTATGTGCTCCCCATGTATGTGCTCCCCATGCACACATGGGCCCACATATGAACCCCCCACGTACACACATGCCCACACATGTTCCCTTATGCACAAGTACACCCACATATGTGACCCCTATGCACACGTGTCCACATGAGCCCCCTATGTGCCTGTGTGCCCATATATGAGCCCCCCCATGCACATGTGTACCATGTATGTTCCCCTATGCACATGTGTGCTCATATATGTGCCCCCCATGCAGAAGTGTGCCCACATATGTTCCCCTATGCACACATGTATACCCATATATGTGCCCCCATGTTCCTGAATGCCCACATATGTGCTCCCCATGCACGCATGTACCATATATGAGCCCCCTACACACACGTGTACCCATGCACGTGCCCCCTTATGGACAGGTGTGCCCATAGATGTGCCCCCAGTGCACACGTGGGCTCATATACGAACCCACCCACGCACACACGTGGCCACACATGTTCCCCTATGCACACGTATGCCCATATATGTGACCCTTATGCATACGTGTGCCCACACATGGACACTCCCATGTACCTGCGCGCCCACATACGTGCCCCCCTGCACACGTGGGCCCACATACGACCCTCTCCCCACCCCCAATACACGTCCATCCTCCACCCACGGGGTGAAACACACGCTCCTCCCCCCCCCCCTCCCCATCTCTCCCCCCAGCTCTCCCAGCTCTCTTTGGGACTCCTTAGGGTGGCTCTGAAAAGAGCCGTTTGGATTCTACGAAGGCTAAAAAGAGGAGGGGGGGATCGGAGGACCGAATCCTCATTTCCCTTTATGCCCCTCGCTCTTTTTGGGCAGCAGCACAGCCTGGATGTTGGGCAGGACCCCCCCCTGCGCGATGGTGACTCCTCCCAGCAATTTATTCAGCTCCTCGTCGTTCCTCACCGCCAGCTGCAAATGCCGAGGGATGATCCTCGTCTTTTTGTTATCCCTCGCCGCGTTCCCGGCTAACTCCAAAATTTCAGCCGTCAAATATTCCATCACGGCTGCTAAATACACCGGAGCTCCGGCTCCCACCCGTTCCGCGTAATTCCCTTTACGAAGCAAACGATGAACTCGACCGACAGGGAACTGCAAGCCGGCCCTGGAGGACCTCGATTTGGCTTTCGAGCGCGCTTTGCCGCTTTGCTTCCCTCGCCCGCTCATCCCCGCGCCGCCCAGCCGCCCGACTGCGACCTCCGCTTCCCCCGCTCCGCCTTTTATACCATCCCCGCGGATGGAATCGGCGCGATCTGATTGGCCGCACCGATTAGTGTCGGGAGACGCGACGCGCCAATAGCGGCGCGACGTTTGGTAAGGGGGCGGGGAGAGAAGGAATGGCCAATCAGAGCGCGGGACGGAAGTTATAAAAAAGGGGAGCAGGGCGGCGCGCTTTCAGATGGCGCTGCGGCAGCGGAGCGGTGGGAGCTGTACTTTCTCTTAGTTCTCAGCGATTTAACCGGTTTCGAGGCCGGTTTCTCTCATTTTTAAGCCACTTTAAGCGGTTTTGAGGCCATTTTCCCCACTTTTTTCCCTCCTTTTTAACTTGCAGGCGCTTCCTGCGCTGCTTTTATCCCCCCTGCTTCCAGAAATATCGCTGAAAATAAATGCATTAAGAAGCTCAGCCCGTTTTTTTTTCCTATTCCTTTCCTTTTTTTTAACATTAAAATGATCCCTACGCTCCCGCAATTCTCTTTTTCTCCATTTCTCCCCCTTTTCCTCCCCTTTTTCCCCTTCTCCCCTTTTTCCCCCATTTTCCCTCCTTCTCCCCCTTTTTTGCTCTTTTCCCCCTTTTCTCCCCTACCCCC
>NW_011116873.1:20724-23960 GCF_000146605.3 Meleagris gallopavo
ATATCCTCCTTTGTGGACCCCAAATCTCATCACCCTCAGAACTGCAGACTTCTCATGATCACATCCACCTCATACCTACACCTGAGCACCAGAGGCCCACCCTCCACCCACCCATCTTGGGGACCCCCATGGTAGCACCCCACTCTCCTCCTGTTTCTCCAGGTGACCCCCAGGGACAGCGAGGATCTGACCTACACCGAGATGCCAGCTGCCATCCCGTGCTCCCAGACTCCCAGTTCCCACACTGACCCCCAACCCCCCGTTATCTACACCACAGTGAGCACTGAATTACCGTGCTGACGGGCATCCCCAGGTGCTTCATTTTTGGGGTGTATGGAAGGGGACAGACCTCAAATTCCCAGCTTGGGACTGCCTGGTGTCCTCTTCTTATCCCAAACCAGCTCATCTCCCCTAATCTAACAACCCCAAATTCTCCCTGGTGCATCCCAAATGCTTCCCACTCACACCAAATCCTTTAATGCTCATCTCCTACCCCAAAATCCTGCCTTATCCCCTCAAATACCTTAACGCTCCCTGAGACGCCCAAATCCTCTCCGGTCCACTCCCAAATGCCACCACCATTCCTGAGACACCCTTATCTGTCCCAGTCTATCCCTCTTATGGGACATCCCCCAAAATGTCCCTTTCCTCCCCTTCCATCTCCTACAGATGCCCTACAGACCCTCTGTAGACCCCCACCCCCCCCCTGAATCCCCTGCTTCCCATTCTGTCCTGGTTCTATCCTTGGTCTTTGGGTGCTGAGCAATTCCTTTGTGCATCACTTGCTTTGGAAAAATCTATACATCTATATGGTTATCATTACTGTTTTTTCTCTTCTCCTTTTCGATCTCAGTGAATAGATTTCATCTCCACTGATGAATTCTTCCTTGGTTTCTCCGATTCTTTCCCCGAACTCAGTGGGACGGGTCAGTGAGAATAAAAGCTGTGTGGTGCTGAGCTGCTGCTGTGTGACAGCACTGCAGTGCACCCTGTGGAGGCCCCAACGCTGCCACCACTCACTGGGGAAACTGTTAGATGAGGAGGTGACATCATGTCATCAAAATGCATTTTGCCTCCTCACCATAAATCCTGCCCCAAAACCGTGGTGGGATGGGGGCTGGTTTGGGTTGTGGAGATGGAGATGCGCCGTGGGGAGCACACGATAAGGACACGTGTGTGCTGCGGGGACAGATGTGGTGCAGACACGGGGCAGGGGTTGATGGCATGCATGTGCTGTGCAGGCACACATGGAGTGCAGACACAGGGAGCACATGCTAAGGACACACGTGAGCAGCAGTGTGTCCAGCTGTTTGGCGCACGCACACGGCGTCGCACAGACACACACGGAGGCGCAGAGTTCAGCGTGTCCCACACGTGTGTTTGCACACCTGTTGTGCACACGGGATGGTGCACACACGTTTAATCCACAGCCACGTGTTCATGTGCACAGGTATAGGGATGTAATTCACAGGTGATGGTGAGCACACAGAGCACACCGGCACCGTGCACACTTGGTGTGTGCACACAACATCCACGTCTTTGTGCCCGCAGGTGGGGGCATCAGCGGGGTCCCCCAGTGCCCACCTGGGCGTAGATAACGGGGGGCTCAGGGGTGGTAGAAGAGCCGAGGGGGTGGGTGCTGGGGGTCAGAACTTGCAGCTGGGCATAGGTCAGAGCCTGGCTGTCAGCGGGGGACACCTGGGGACACAGGGACAGCAGTGCGACCATGGGATCCCAACATGCCTGAGGGGATGATGGCATTGTGTAATGTGTGGGGGCTGTGCGAGAGGGGGCGTTGGCAGTCTGGGGTGGTGTAGACTTTGGGAAGCTGTGGGTGTGACATTGGGGTTCTCTGTGGTGGTGTTATGGGGGTACCACTATGGTTTGGGGTTGCCCATTTTGTCTGAGGGTGTTGAAGGCTTGGAGCATCCCAGGGGGCTTCATTTTGGGGTGTGGGGCATCCCCTTGATGGAGACTTGGATGTCCCCATGGATTGCATTTGGGGGTGCACACAACTTCATGGGAAGACGTAAAAGTTGGGAGATTCTTTGAGGTCACCGCCGGCGGGGTTTGGGTTTCCCAGGTGAGGTCTGGGGGAGGGGCAATGGGGCAGGTCGGGGTTTGGTGTCCCCTGACCCAGACACTGACCTGGAACTGCATGGCCTCAGGGCCTCTGGGGGTGGCACCTGAGTCATAGAGGGGAGGGGAGAAAGGTGGGGTTACTGAGGGCCCAAACAACACTAGGGGAGATCCATAGGGAATATATGGGGGAATAATGCCGTTTAACTTGTCCCCCACCAGGGCTTTGTATCCGTCGTCTGCGGGCAGCAAGGAGAAAAGAGACAACAACGACAAGGATGAAGGCAAAGGAAGCAGCACAGCTCCCAGCCACTGCTGCCACCAGGTTCCCATGGGACCATCTGTTGTCACCTGTAGGATGTGGGTGTTTCGGTGTCCCATCCCTGGCCACCACCCCACTGGAGTTTGTGTGCAGCGACACTGTCAGCCATGGGCACCATGGGGAGCACTGAATGTGAAGACCAGACTTACCTTGGAATGAAGTTGTGGGCGTTACCTCCAGTGTCACGTTTTTCCCAAGGGGTGAGGACAGAAGGTAGAAACCCCCAGGGCGGTAGGAGCAGCGATAGGTGCCACTGTCAGCTGGGGTCACCACAAAGAGGATGAAGGTGGCCGTGCCCCCAGCATCAGGTTTCCGGTGCTGGACAGGGGCTGAGAGCCCATTCTTGTGCAGGACGGTGATCCCATTGTACTTGTTGCTACACCGGATGGTGACATTGGTCCCTGTCCTCACGTTTCTCCCAGAGCCCATTGAAATACTGGGTGGGGGATAACGGCGATCTGTATGCAAAGAGGAGTCAGCAATGGGTCATGGTCCTGTGGGGACAGAACAGGGCCAGCTATTCTCCCCTGTGCCCTCACCTGTCACCACCAGCTCCACGGGGACACTCATCTTCGATGTCCCTGGTGGCTCCAACACCTGGTACTGGCACTGATATCTCACTGCATCTTCCATTTTCACACTGACCAAGAGGAACTCAGCCACGTCGTGTACCATGCCCATGTCCGCTTGCTTTTCAAATCCCGAATATCCTTCCTTGTAGAGATCAACTCGTGCAGCTGGCCGGGGCAGGTGGCACCGCAGGGTGACAGTGTCCCCCAGGGACACCCCCTGGCTGGGGTGCAGCGACAGGGAGGGTCGGGGCACTGGGACAGGG
>NW_011116873.1:23980-25925 GCF_000146605.3 Meleagris gallopavo
ATGGGGACAAGAAGTGACATGACGTCACCTCCTGATGTTGCAATTGTGGTCCCCAAGGCGTGGTGTCTTTTGGGATCTGCCGTGGGCTGCCATGCATGCAGCTGCAATTGCAGTCCCTGTTGGGGTGTCCCACACACGCTGCCACCTCTCAGCTGTCACACGCTGCCTGCAAAGCGCTGCCAGTGCGTGGTGTCCTCCAAGGGGATGCCAAACACAGCACACGTGGCTCCAATGGTTTGTCCCACATGGGATGTCACATGCAGTCCCCAGCACATCCAGCCAGCTGTCACCACGCACTTTGGGTACCACGCTCTGTTCCCACTCTGCTTTCCCCTGCCATATCCTGTGGGGGCAGCAGCAGGGACCTTTGGGTGACACCACAGACGTGTGACCAACAGCACACCTGAACTGGGCTGGTTTGGATGCAGGATGGGAAGAGAATAAAACAGTTTCACATGCTCTGCGCTGGACAGTTGGACTGTGATATCTAAAAGCAGCTGCAGAAAGCTGATGGGGTTTCATGTCTCTATCACAACTGACTGAAATTGCCTTCAAGATGTGCAACAATTGGGAGGAAGCAGAAGAGGAATGGAAATAAAAAAGAGAAACAGAAGAGCAGTAAAATGCAGTCATGCTTCCTGGCAGCAGCTGTAGTGCAAATCACAAAGCAAAGAGGAAGAGGAACATTTAGAGGGGGATCTCAGAGGATGAAGTTATGGACTTTCTGTAAGTTATTGGATAGATATATTCTGTTGTAAGTTGCTGGCAAGGAGCCTTGAAGTCAGAATTCTGTGCCTGCAGTTGAAGCCATTGGAAAGTGAGAAGTTCAACCCTTTTTGCAACCGATGAGTTGTGAGACTGGAAACCAGAGTTCTTCTGATGTGGGAGACAGAAAAGCCTGAGAGAGCCGAGTCTGCCGAGCTGAACAGAGCCAGGAGGTGATCACTTCTGAATGGCAAAGCCCAGCGGTGGCACAGAAGGCTCAGCTCCGCTGGATGGTCATGGCAGCAATGGCAGAAATCAACCAACCTCCTTCCCCTCACTGACACGTTTCCCCATGGCTTCACATACGCCCCACAGGAGATCTTTTGGGGATTCCCTCCACACAGGACTGTCCCGCTCCCACCCTGCCAGCCCTTCTGGTGCAACACGAACCCACCACTCAGACCGGTGTCAGGAGCTAACAGACAAACACACGGCTGCTGAAGTAGTTTTAATTAGCATCTCAGCCTTGTTATGGCACCTATGATCAGCCCTAAAGGGTTCAGAGCACCTCCTGAAGTCTGTGGGATGTTGGGACTCTGCTTTGAGGCTCCAGATGTCCTCTGATGTGGGAACAGCTGCCTTCCCTGGAGAGAGGGTCCGTGTGCTGAGAGGTTTCTGCGAAGAGCTGATGGCCCTGAAGTTATTGCCAGCTGTCAGGACAGTGGGAGTAGTGGGGGCACGGGGAGCACTGAGGGTATTGGGCACACTGGGGACACTGGAGGCGTTGCCGGATATTGAGGGCATTGCAGACATGGGGGACACTGAAGGAGTTGGTGTCACTGGGGATAAAGCAACGTTGGGTCCGATCCATTGGTTCACATTGACCCCAACCCCATTGGACACTGGGGACAACATTGAGTCACATCACGGTTCTGCACTGATCACAT
The DNA here is from genome assembly GCF_000146605.3 of Meleagris gallopavo. NCBI lineage: Eukaryota > Metazoa > Chordata > Aves > Galliformes > Phasianidae > Meleagris > Meleagris gallopavo. Next base: position 25,633 of record NW_011116873.1, read on the forward strand.
TGATCGCATCCATGGGACCTCAGTGACCCCACTGACCTCACCCATGTGTCCATGTTGGCCCCAACCCCGTGGGACAACCCAACACTGACCAAGAGTTGGTTGACCCACAAACACTGGACACATCCATGGGACCACTTTGACCACATTGACATCGGACCCATCCCCATTTCTCACCTCCCACCCCATCAAACCCACTCCAGTCACAACCTCATTTACCCATTGCCTCCTCCTGGTTGGGCTCACTCCCTTTTGTCCACACCAACCCCAAAACCCACACACTGTGCCCCGAAAAA
>NW_011116874.1:0-1883 GCF_000146605.3 Meleagris gallopavo
ATTTTCCCTATAACTCCCACCAACCCACCCCTTCTCCCCACTTTTCAGCCCCCATCCCCACTTTTGACCCCCCTTCTCCCCACCATCCCCCTCCCAACCCCTTCTAACCCTTTCCCCCCACCGCAGCCCCCTGGAGCGCCTGGCCTTGGACCAAATCCTTGGTTTCATCCTCAACGTCCCGTCCCACATCTCCCTGGGTTTCGTTTCCCTCCCGTTCCGCCGCCAGCACTGGTTGGCAGTCAGGCAGCTGGGGGGCGTTTATTACAACCTCGACTCCAAACTGCGCTCCCCGGCGCCCATCGGAGGCGAGGAGGAGCTCAGGTAGCAGCCAGGGACCTGGGGGGGGACATCGAGGGGACAACCCGAAGACCCTCCCGGATGCCACCTTCACCTCCCCCCCCCTTCCCCGCCCCACAGGGTTTTCCTGAGGGATTTCCTCTCCCAAGGCCTCTGTGAAGTCTTCCTCGTCGTCCCCCGTGCCGTGGAGGAGGCGGGAGGGTGGCTGGGCCCCGAGTGACACCCCACGACGACGGTGACAACAACCTCGTGGCACTTCGTGGCTGAAACTGTCCCCCTTTTTCTTTGGGAGCGTTGCTGTGAACCTGGATGGGTTTCGGGGCGCCCTTCTCACCCCCTCCATCCGCTGGCTGTCGTGGGGGCTTCGGTTTCCTGATTTCACCCCAATTCTGTGCTTCCCCGTGGCACCGACTGTGTGACAACGGTGGTGCTTTGGTTGTGTGGCTCCCGGCACCCCACTGCTCTGCGTGTCACCTCCCTGCTGCCTCCCTGTGTCACAGCTTGGCGCCCTGTGGCACCCGCGCGTGGGGTTGTGTTCTGCCCTTCTGGTGGTGGATGGCACCCCATGGAGGAGGATGTCACCCCATGGAGGATGGCACCCCATGGAGGAGGATGTCACCTGGTGGTGGATGTCACCCCATGGAGGAGGATGTCACCCCATGGAGGATGTCACCTGGTGGTGGATGTCACCCTGTGGAGGTGGATGTCACTTTGAGGAGGATGTCACCCCATGGAGGAGGATGTCACCTGGTGGTGGATGTCACCCCAGGGAGGAGGATGTCACCTGGTGGTGGATGTCACCCCATGGAGGAGGATGTCACCCCATGGAGGAGGATGTCACCTGGTGGTGGATGTCACCCCATGGAGGATGTCACCCCATGGAGGAGGATGTCACCTGGTGGTGGATGTCACCCCATGGAGGATGTCACTCCATGGAGGAGGATGTCACCCCATGGAGGAGGATGTCACTTTGAGGAGGCAGATGTCACCCCATGGAGGTGGATGTCACCCCATGGAGGATGTCACCTGGAGGAGGATGTCACCCTATGGAAGATGTCACCTGGTGGCAGATGTCACCCCATTGAGGATGTCAGTCACCATCTCGATGTCACCTGGAGGCAGATGTCACCCCATCGGATGTCACCTGCTGTGACCTCAGGGCACGCGTGGCCTTTGCTTTGTACCCGTCTGGGATTAATTACCCTTTGGAAAAGTGATTAAAAACACCAATTTACACCTCTGCGAACCCCGAGTGGCGTTTTGGGGTCCCCAAACCCTATTCCTATACAGAGCTGCTGAGTGGATCCATAACACGCATGCTGATTGGCTGCTTGCGCAGCGCGCCGTCGCTCCCGGCCAATCCCCACGCGCCTTTCACAACCGCCGGGGCGGGCCTAGCCGTCTGACCCCCCCCCCCGTGGGAGCATGTAGCCAATCAGGGCGGCTGTAGCATTTTGACGTCTCGGCTCCGCCAATGGCATTCTGAGAAACATAACGAGGAAGGTTCCCGTCCCTCCCTGGTGGTCTAGTGGTTAGGATTCGGCGCTCTCACCGCCGCGGCCCGGGTTCGATTCCCGGTCAGGGAA
>NW_011116875.1:0-693 GCF_000146605.3 Meleagris gallopavo
AAGATGAACAATCTTATCTCTTGGGTGAAAAGGACCATTTGTTGTTTACTGTCCAGGAGAGAAAAATCACAATAGAAACGAGAGGAAACTTGGAGAATAACGGAGCAAAAACTTTGCCAAGCGAGCTGCGACGCGGGAGGGCGAGAAGCAATGCTGCTGAGCAGGGCAGGGCTGGGACCCAGGCTCAGCACAAGAGGGGATGCTTCCCCAGCAAACACAGAGTGGGCATCCCATCTGAGCGCCCCATGGGCATCCCATCTGAGCGCCCAGCAAGGAGGAAGCAGAAGATCCTGCAGTAAGCATCTCTCGAAGAAAAGCCACCCTAAAGATGCCTAATAAGAGCTGAATGGTGAGATTTAAGTTCAAGTATCTGTCTGCTTTCTCACCAGTTCCGGTCAGCCTGAACATAGGCACCATTGCATGCTGCAGGATGATGGATGCTTCTCCCCTAGTGCCCACACTGCTGTTAGTGAGAGGTCCCCAGCCCTCAGCACAGCCTGGCAGAGGCATGTGGGTTAATCTGGAAATCAGCTCCTGCCTTCTTCCCTGCCCGTCCCCAAATTGCAGGCTCTGCTGCAGCCACTTCCTGGGGTGAGCCAGGCCTCCTGAGCTTTGCTCTGCTCCAAGCCTTTGTGCTTGGATCAAGTCAAAGCAAGAATGCTCTGTTATTCTTGTTCCATCAGAAATTGTACA
>NW_011116876.1:0-769 GCF_000146605.3 Meleagris gallopavo
CTTGATCAGGCTGCCCAGGGCCCCATCAAACCTGGCCTTGAACACCTCCAAGAATGGGTCATCCACAGATTTTACTGGCAGTCTCTGCAAGAGCCTCAGCACTCTCTGTGTAAAGAATTTACTCCTAATATCTAATCTAAAATATTAACAACTGTCCAGAGGAGAGAGCAAGGAGCATCCATGTGTCCACCTCTCGAAAGAGCCTCTGCCACAGGCGCTGTGCCCATGCTGAGACCCTCTCCACATTGCTGGACTTCAACGATTACTCCCTGCAGGTGTCAAGGCCCACCTGTCTGAACCAAATTTAACAGCAAAACAAGCATACAAAGGTTTTGTGATGGGAGAAAAGAGTCTGATGCATTTGTTACAACCACCCTGCAAGTATTCTTTCTGGCATCATCTCTGAGGGATTCCTGTAAGTAAAACAAAACAAAACAAAACAAAACATGACAGTATTGACTGTATTGGCAGGGAATTGTTGACAGTGTAGGACACAAAACTAATAAATCTAAACTGAAGTGTCAGACTTGCAAAAAAAAAAAATCTATTTTGAAGAACAAGAAGGGGTTAACCTTGCATAAAAAAATTGATAAAAGAAGCAAAGAGGTTGTAGTTAAGTCAGGACATTGCTGGATATAGCAAAAAACATATTTAAGCTTTTTTCTCCCAATATACTCAACACCAAGCATGTGTCAGGGAACAAAATAATGAAAACTCAAAATAAATTTAATGTAGAGACTCTACGTTGTTGTTGATGCTGTTTTTAGCT
>NW_011116877.1:0-866 GCF_000146605.3 Meleagris gallopavo
AAAACACAGCTATTTTGGAGAGAAAAAGCCACATTTTTGGGTGAAAAACAGGTATTTCATGGAGAAAAAGCCTTATTATTGGGTAAGACGGGTATTTCTGGGAGAATAAGCCACAATTTTGGGGAGAAACACAGGTATTTCATGGAGAAAAAGCCACATTTTGGGGGAAAAGCGGGTATTTCTGGGAGAATAATTCATCATTCTTCATGTTTGAGGAAAAACACTTATGTCTGCATGGTAATGTCATATTTATGGGGATTAAAGAGGTATTTCTATTTGCAAATTTCACATTTATGGGGAGAAAACCAATGTGTCTGGGAAAATAAGTCATATTTTTGGGGAAAAACAGGTATTTCTCGGAGCGAAAGTCATTTTTGGTGGGAGAAAATATTATATTTTTGGGTAAGAATTGGTATTTCTGGGACAAAATGTCCTATGTTTGTGGAGAAATTTGCACGACAGTGTCTGAAAACCACAAGCCTTATTTTGAACTGGAGGGGTCTTCCTCTCTGACCATGAATCCCCTGGGATCTGCAGTTATTCTGCTCTTCTTATATCCCTTCATGTAGGAAGTTTTCAATCCTTTGGGCTGGATTATTTCCTTTTAACTTGCCTGTGCTTGATAAGATCTTATGATGAGGAATACCGATAGCAGAACTATAAAACCATGACAGAGGGGCTGTGGGGGGCTCTGAGGGGCACTTTTGAGCTCTTGGGGGGACCACGGTTCTGAATGGGCCCCCACCACCACTCCCTTCCCATCTCCTTTGAGCCGCACCGCTCTCTCCTTGTGGAGCTTTGGGGCTCCTTTCCCCTCCCATCGCTTTCCCTGCACGTTTTCCTGGCTGTGTTCTCCTATTCCCATT
>NW_011116878.1:0-455 GCF_000146605.3 Meleagris gallopavo
CAGAGTTAAATATTTGCTTACATTTGTGAGCATGGTATTTTTTTTTCTATGATGCTTGTAGGCCAGATTTAGATTTTGTTTAAATGTTTTGTTATGAGAGAAAATTACATTTATGTTTTAAATTTACTATTTCAAAAATAAACACAACAGACTGAATTTTCCATTCTGACCTACACAGCAGCTCTCAACTCCAATAGTCTGTTCTTCATACATGAGGGCAACTCCCATTGATGTGTGGATCTGAGAGGAGAATTTTGCCCTAAGGGCTCAATTTTGCTCTGAGATTGACATATGCATATCATCAAAAATAGAATAATCTATGCATTTGAGGAGCTATCAGCAGCTCCTTTGCAATGCTGTTGCTGTTGGAGATTTCTGACATATCACTAAGATGTGTGGTAGGCTGAGAAGTATCTTAGGTCTAATATTTGTGCTAATTCCCCCCTCTCCCCTCC
>NW_011116879.1:0-665 GCF_000146605.3 Meleagris gallopavo
GAAGAGATTAGAGATTCATGTTTTAGGAGCGGAATTCCTGAATTACAGATTCACAGAGGCTAGAAAGGACCTCTACAGATCATCTGGAACAACTCCCCTGCTAAAGCAGGTTCCCTACAGTAGGTTACACAGGAAAGCATCCGGGCAGGTTATGAATACCTCCAAAGGAGACTCCAGCGCACCTCTGGATATCTTGTTCCAGTGCTCTGTCACCCTCTCAGTGAGGTTCTCTCTCATGTTCAGGTAGAACTTCCTTTTGTTCCAGTTTGTGCCTGTTGTTCTGTCTCTGGGAACCACTGAAAAGAGACTGGCCGCATCCACTCAACTCCCACCCAGGAGACATTTACAAGCATTGATAAGATCTCCACCCAGTCTTCTCCTCTCTGGGTTGAACTCTCCCAGATCTCTCAGCCTTTCCTCATGAGAGAGGTGCTCCAGGCTCTTAATCATCTTTGTGGCCTTCTGATGGACTCTCTCAAGTAAGTACTTGTCTTATTTGAACTAGGGAGATCATAACTGAACAGATGTGGCCTCACCAGGGCAGAGAAAAGGGGTCAAGGAAGTCTTGAGTTTGTGCTCAGCTTCAATTTATGGCTCCTTTTATATTTCCCCATCTGTCTCCTATCATAAATAGTAACTCATAGAACAAGCACTCTTGCTGCCTT
>NW_011116880.1:0-496 GCF_000146605.3 Meleagris gallopavo
TTCAGCCCAGTTCTATGACCAGTGGGGCAGAGGGATCCACGCATCCATGCCTCCAGAAAGGGAAAGAGAGGACCCCAAATAATTAAAAACAGCGGCAACGATCTGAGGAGAAACAAACTAATTTACTAGATATGGTATCGAAATGCAAGATAACACACTATAATACAATGTAATTAGAATTGAAGACAATATTCAAATATAATGAGAGAAGGAGCATCCAAAAACAGAAAGGCCTTACACTAATGCTGAGGCGACGCATGTGGTCGGGACAAGCAGTAGGGAGGAGAGCCAAAAAAGGGAAAAGAGCACATCAGGTGACCTACCAAGGCCTTACATCTGTTCACCCTGAGCAGAAATGATAACAGAACAGCAGTCTTCTGGGGAATGTAGTTCTCTTCCAATACAGGTGTCCGGACCTGGAGCATTAACTCTAACCCCAGTGCACTATATGATGTTATGATGTAGAATACCGATAACCAAAAATCATAAAACCATG
>NW_011116881.1:0-465 GCF_000146605.3 Meleagris gallopavo
TCAAATGTGAGCAAGACCTGGGTGATCCAAAGGCAATAAAGAGACAATGTCTGAGTAATGGAGTCATAGTCACAAAAGCTGAAGTGCAACTGAATCTGGAAGGGACATGCAAGATAACAAGAAAGGTTTCCAAACATACAGAGGACAAGAAGGTGGATTTACGAAGGGGAAACCATGGTTAGCAAACATGATAGCTATTTGGAAGGAGATTATAGGTTTGGTGAAGAAAGGGAAGAGCCGTGGATGTACAAAACATTAACAACTTAAGGACAGCTTTTGACACTGTCTCCCATGAAGTCCTCCCAGACAAGCTGATGAAGTACAGGCTAGATAAATGAACAGTGAACTGAAACTAAAAACTGGCTAAAGTGCCAGACTGAAAGTTTTGTGATCAACAGCAAGAGGTCCAGCTGGATGCTGGCCATGCTGGCCACTGGTGGTGTGCCCCAGAAGTCAAAATTGAGG
>NW_011116882.1:0-550 GCF_000146605.3 Meleagris gallopavo
CTAGTGCACCCATGGTGACAGCCAGCGTACCTACTGGTGTGGCAATGGCCAACACAGCCATGGTGACAGCCAGTGCGCCCATGGTGTCAGCCAACATAACCACAGGGACACCCAGCGTCCCCATGGTGACAGCCAGTACTCCCACTGGGACAGCCAGCATGCCCGTAGGGACGGCCAGCACACATATAGTGACAACCAGTGTGCCAATGGGGACAGCCAGCACACCCATGGTGGCAACCAACACACCGATGAGGATGGCCGACGCAGCCGTGGGAATGGCCAATGCAACCTTGGGGACAGCAAGTCCGCCCATGGTGACATCCAGTGCACCCGTGGTGACATCCAACATACCCACAGTGACGGCCAGCACACCCCCAGGGACAGCTGCCCCAGCCACGCAGGCACAGAGCGGGGCTCAGGGCAGGCAGTACTACGAGGTCCACCTCACCCTGGCCAAACCCAAACCGGTGAAGAACCGCACGGCGCGGCCGTTTGGCACCCAGACACCCCCCGGGCTGAGCCAGCCCCCGGAGCGAGCCCCTGGTGCCGA
>NW_011116883.1:0-461 GCF_000146605.3 Meleagris gallopavo
TTAAACTAGCAGCAAAATCATTACATTTTTATGTGTACTATAAATATCTATTATTACCATCATGGATCCAAAAACAATTTTTTCCTATGCTTCTGAAAGTTTTATAGGTTTTTGCTTCTTCAAAACAACCTTATAGTGGTACACTGCAAAACTGGAGGGTTTTGCAATGAAATAAAACAACATTTTCATATTTTACTAGCTAGTCTGAGCATGCATGTAAGAGGAAATACACTGCCTCACATATTCTTCAGGTCATAAGGAAAATAACAACCTTGTCAATGCTAAAATCTTCATGCTGGAAGTCCATGTTTGAGTTATGAAAATGAGAAAGACTACTAGCACTAAAAGTGCGTCTGACTCCTAAATTTTCCTATATTGGGATCCCATATAATAGGAAAAAGGAAAACAAAGGAAAAAATAATGTAGGCCATTATACACTTTAATCTCCAAAATCTCTTCAA
>NW_011116884.1:0-428 GCF_000146605.3 Meleagris gallopavo
GACAAGGGGCAGTGGGCACAAAGTGGAATACAGGAAGTTCCATATGACCATGAGGAAACATTGCTTTACTTTGAGGCTGACAGAGCACTGGAAATAACTGCCCAGAGAGGTTCTGAAGTCTCATTCTTTGTAGAGATTCAAAACCCTCCTGGATGCTTCCCTGTGCAACCTACTTTAGGGCACCCAATGATTTCCAGAGGTCCTGTCCAACTCCTATGATTCTGTGATCCTGTGAAATATGTAACTCAATGGATATACATAGATCTTTGGGTGAATTCTGTTGTACCTGAGAAACACAAGATGTTTGGTGGATATATAAGCATAGAAGCCTCTTTGTAGAAGAAAAGTTTAAGATTTTACCTTATTCTTATTGCCTTCTATACTTTAGTCTGAAAATCTGCAGTTCCTGAAAAAAAAAAAAAAAAAAA
>NW_011116885.1:0-621 GCF_000146605.3 Meleagris gallopavo
AAAAGCCTGAATATACGAAGACCATTTCCTCTCCGATAAATGGATAGTTACAACAAAAGAAGGGAAGAAATCAGAAATTCTGGGTGGCTGCCTGATTTTGCACCTGTTTGCTCTCTAAGCTTATGAAATCCAATTCTTTTCATTGTGTTTTTGCTAATATTAAGAACACAGCACAGCACTGCTGAATCCAGCTTAACAGAGCACTACAGTCTGTCTTCTACAAGATCAAAGGAAACAATCTAATTATCCCAATCTATCTAATCTATGAAAAAAGCAACCACCCACCACAGTACACAAAAACTTCTCCCTAAAGATAAAAGAAATGAGTAACCACATGGGACAGATGTTAGCCATATTACTTATTGTACTGTCAGAAGCAGCTCAGCTCCTATGGTGTTGATGGTGAAATAAGACACCAAGAAGATCTGCCCAAGCCTCAACTTCATCTTATCTCAGGTAATTCGTCTATGAAAACGAAGCTTACCATTAGCTGCCTGTATCACAGAAGACACAATGAGCCAATTTAACCAGTTCTGTGGTGGACATCAGGTACCATTAAAGCACACAACTCTGTTGGTGTGCTGGGATCCCACCTGTCGGGTATTACAGATGCAATGACAA
>NW_011116886.1:0-505 GCF_000146605.3 Meleagris gallopavo
AATGTTCACCCGTCTTTGAAAATGTATTTTAAAAAAACTTTTTTATGTGTTTAATTTTTCAACAGTGTGCCTTCCCATCAACCTACAGAACGTAGGTTACAGATTCAGATAACTTAGGGGACAAAATGTATGAATAATGGCTAAAATCTAAAGATTGATTAAAGATGTAAAGTGCTAAGTCGGAAGCTAAAGCAAAAATTGTTTTGTAATACTTTTGTGTGTTTGCAAAGCCAAACACTTTGTAACTATGAAGTTCCATAAAACATTGTCAGTAAAAATAATATACACAGAACATTAGGACAGCAGATTGGTTTCATTTATACCATCCCTCCTAAGTGTTGTTGGATGAAATCATGGCTAATACATTGTCACAGCTTCTGTCTTTATGGACACAACTGGTAGTTTAAGGTTGCTGCAATTAATGATTTTTAAGCTTCTAGCTGTGGCTGCATGACACTTAAAAACTGCTATGCAACATTTTACTTGTGTATCCTTATGCCTGCTT
>NW_011116887.1:0-521 GCF_000146605.3 Meleagris gallopavo
ACGCTTCTTACTGATTCTCTTTACTGAATTATTATAGGTAATTCTAAAGGACTCTTTGCTCAAGTCAGCCATCAAGAAAAATAGTTGTTTTGTTTTAGTTTTTTTTAAAAAAAGTAAACTTATAAATAAAAATCCTATAAATAAAAGATGGCATGGTTGAAGTTAGGTTTCATTCTATTTCATATCTCAGAATGTTCTGAAGGTTCTGACGGTTCTGACTTGGTGGTCAGGGCTGAGAAGTGACAAGTATGGGAGACCAGATATAGTTAAAATCGTTTCCACTCTGTGTTAATTTTTGTTTAAACCATTCAGAAATAACGTTAGTAACACTGATCTTGATTCTCCACTGTGATGTAGACTTATATTCTCAAAATACTAATACAACATCTTATTACCCATAATAAATGGCCTAATCTCTCAAACTCAGTTGGATCTTGGAAATAATAACAACAATCCTCTTTTTGTGCCTTTTGCTTTGATCCTAAATCACTTCAAAAGAAAAACAGGAATAAAAAAAACCC
>NW_011116888.1:0-512 GCF_000146605.3 Meleagris gallopavo
GTACTAGTCCAGGCTGCTCAGAGCCCCATCCATCCTGGCCTTGAACATCTCCAGCGATGGGGCATCCACATACTCTCTGGGCAACCTGTCCCAGCACCTTACCACCCTCTCAGTGAAAAACTTCCCCCTGACATCTAGTCTAAATCTTCCCTCCTTTAGTTTAAAACCATCCCCTCTTTTTATATTGCTGTCTATCCAAATAAAAAGTTGATTTCCCTCATATTTATAGTTTCCCTTTAAATAGAGGAAGGGTATATGAGGGCTCCCCATAGCCTTCTCTTCTCCAGACTGAACATGCCCGGTTTGTTCAGCCTATCTTTGAAGCAGAGGTGCTCGAGCCCTCTGATCGTCTTTGTGGCCTGCCTCTGGACCCTTTCCAAAAGCTCAGCACCCTTCCCTAGGCCCCAGACCTAGATGCAGTCTCTAGATGGGATCTCATGAGGGCAGAGTAGAGAAGGACAAACGGATCCCTTGTACTGTTGGCCACCCTTCTTCTGATGTAGCTCATGATA
>NW_011116889.1:0-482 GCF_000146605.3 Meleagris gallopavo
CTAAGAGGAATTTTATGAAAGATCTAAGGACTGAAAAATGTATGTGCAGAGGAGGGGGAGTGTGACAACCTTTACAGCCCTTGTGAAAGGTTGTTTTGCTTCTAGACCAAAGGGGAGGAGGCCTGATCCTGCTCTCACTAGATAAGCAGATATCCTGCAGGCAAGCAAAGCTGGCAACAGACTGAAATCGTGGTGAGAGTTGAAAAGCTTGTTTTTCTCTATGCACAACAAACCAGAATTGTTGACAGAAAAGCAAAAGAACATCTGCTCACGCTGATCTATGAAAGCTTTCCCCAGCTCCATTAACCTCCCTTCTTTCCCTCTCTCTCTTTCTCTAAGGCTGAAAATTATCATTTAAGATGTTCGAGGCTTTCATTTCTCTATTAATCAAATTAAATCTCCTCAGCCACAGTTAAAATACTCTGAGAGGTGCTTTGACCAAAGATCATTTGCCTTGCAATTAGAACTCATTTTTAATACAA
>NW_011116890.1:0-587 GCF_000146605.3 Meleagris gallopavo
GTGAGCTATTGGCTGTAAAAGATAACTTTGTATCTGCACTCCATATATAGTTGGAACAATGGGCCACATTATCTGTGCCCTTGGCCAGGACTCAAACAACATCCAATGGTGTTTGTTTTTTTTCTCAAAACATTTGGAGAAAAAAATTCACAATGCAAGTACAAAAAACTGATTCTGATATCAAACTTAAATTTGAAAATTAAACTGTTATTCATTGTTTTAAACTGAATGGAACATATGATACATTTGTGAGGAACTGTATAGCTTTGAAGCACATCTGTACATCTCACATTTTCTCTGTGTTGAAATATTTAAGATGAAATTATGGTCTTTATTACAATACAACACTACTTTCAAAACTTACATAGCACAATATTTTACTCTTGGAAAAAAAAAAAAAAGATCATAACAAAAAGTATCTAAAGATAGACATCTAACCTCAGTAAAGAGAGACTTTAAAACATTTTTTTTTAATTGTGGTTCTTATTGACTTCTCATTTTTATGCAGATTATTATGATTTTACTTCTGCGAAGCCTAAATATATTTATTTACAGAAGTATTAAGATTACAGGTATTTATTACCATT
>NW_011116891.1:0-530 GCF_000146605.3 Meleagris gallopavo
ACTAGTGTAGATAGTTTTCATGCTTGCTGCCAATTGCATGAAAACTACAGCCTACTATCTGGTAAAAAAGAGCTAAAACTGACTGACCATCTCTGCAAGACAAGGAAACATTCCCTTCAGCAGATCTGAGCAAATGTAGAAACACTGCCCCCATCTACTTTTTGGCAGTTTCATTTAGATTTATTAGACAACTCCAGGAGTTTAATCTAGTAGTTTGTCGTGCAGGTGTATGTCAGCAGTGTTGCAGTGTCAACTGTGTATGGAATAATTTATAAAATTATAGATATAACATAACATAAAATGTGCTCCCTGCTTCTCAGTGCTTTTCTCAGTGGGGAGATAAGGTAACAGGGCATTGTCTCACTGTTAGCTGTGTGGACTTAGCTGAATACCCTGTTGTTAGAAAGACATGGATAAAATTGATCTAAGTGTTGAAGGAATAGAACTGCGAGATAATAAATATTTATGTCCCAAACTTGACATGGTATCATAAATCAATAAATTCTGAAGAGATTTAATTCTTCTTTGTG
>NW_011116892.1:0-523 GCF_000146605.3 Meleagris gallopavo
GTTTCACACCGAGATAACATCCCCCTTCCCAGTGTAGTCACATGAATGGGTGGCTTACCGTTTCTCCTTATCTAAACCACCCACGTGATTCATACACCCCGACTCCTCCTCTCCATCCCTGAGGCTTTTTCTAAGCAGGGGGCGAGGATGCAGAGCCGTTGCCCTGGCAATGCCCACTGACCAATCCCTTTTCTGTTTCATTACTTATTTTTTTCTGTACTTAACATGTGACCAAAAAGGATGACTTCGTGTTGTAAGGTGCTGAATGTGATCTATTGTTTCCCACTTCCAGCTGCCTGTCATAACAACAGGAACTTCTCATTATCTCAACTTCTGGGAAACACAATGTGAAAAGGTAAGAAGTGTTAGCTGTACAAGAATACAGGTTTAACTACCTTTTAGAGTCTGGATATTAGGCCTCAGTTTCATCTTCAGGTAAACCTCTCTATTCGTTTTTAGGGTTTTTGTTGTTGTTGTTTGATTTTTTTTTTTGGTTGCTTGTTTTCTTTCATGTATGAGAAGA
>NW_011116893.1:0-433 GCF_000146605.3 Meleagris gallopavo
CCATAGCTCTCCCTGCCCTATACCTGCAGCCGGACCCACAGCTCTGCCCCATAGATCCTTGCTGCCCCATAGATCTGCCCCACAAATCCGTGCTGCCCCATAGATCCGTGCCCCATAGCTCAACCGGCCCTATAGCTACAGCCGGACCCACAGCTCTCTCTGCCCCATAGATCCGTGCTGCCCCATAGATCCATGCCCCATAGCTCTCCCCACTCTATAGGTACAGCTGGACCCACAGATTCTGCCCCACAGCTTTCCCTGCCCCATAGATCCGTGCTGCCCCACAGATGTGCCCTATAGCTGGCGCTGCCCCACAGCTCTGCCCCATAGATCTGTGCTGCCCCATAGCTCTGCCCAATAGATCCGTGCCCCATAGCTCTACCAGCCCTATAGCTACAGCTGGACCCACAACCCTGCCCCACAGCTCTGCCCC
>NW_011116894.1:0-387 GCF_000146605.3 Meleagris gallopavo
CAATTGATTTATTCTTCTCCACCTTTAATTTTATTTTGAGCAGGAAATGATCCTGATTATGTTCTGGGAAGAATAGCTCAGGGATGCAAGAAATAAACATGTTCCACAGTTGATGTTGAAGTGAGTTTCTATTTGCTTTACTTGATTCTAACAACTTGAGGTTTTTGGTGACATTTTGCCTATTGTTATTTCACCTTCAAAGCCCCCTTGTAATTAATTTCTGCAGTTGCAGTTGTTTATGTAGTAGGCTATTGTCATTGTGTTGTATTAGCTCAGGGGATGATGTCCAATGTTTATAATGTCTTAAGAAAACAATGACAAAATGTTATGAATAAATTCCCTTGGTTCAATAGCACTAGGGAAAAAAAAAGAAAAAAGAAAAAAGAA
>NW_011116895.1:0-601 GCF_000146605.3 Meleagris gallopavo
AAAGAAATGGCTTTAAATTAGAGTATTTTCCATACTCTAATCCTTGCATACAAGTAAATTTATTTTACCTTAGCAAATATAGCCCACTTAACCCAAAATATTCACTTAAAAATCCCAGGAAAGAGCTGCACTGAGAAGTAGACCTATTTATATGCCATCAGTGAATACAAAGCACTGACTGCACGTCATCTTTGGCACAGAGTTTTGCTCCTATCCCTGTGATAGGAATCTCAGAGATACTGCAGGATAAGGTGTAGGTTATCCTTGTTTAAAGACACATATACTGAAGTTAAGGGGAAGGCATAAGGAAATGCGGACAGTGAAAAAGCATTGATAGTGAACTGTTTTCATTATCTGCTCCATCCCTTTGGAGTAAGAGCTAACAGAAAGAAAGCGTACTTCCAGACTCCTTAAATACGGACTGAATTTGGTTCCATTAGTACAGTGAAGCTTTGATAAAATTACTACCAGTTGTTGAGTATGCTGAAGGACTTTACTCCCCTTTGGTCTCAGTGGATTCCACAGCATACTCGACATGCTCTTTCTAATTCTGGCCTTAATTGCAAGTGGTTAAATCAATGATGGTTATTTAACAATGGCA
>NW_011116896.1:0-815 GCF_000146605.3 Meleagris gallopavo
CTGCAGGTGTCTTCAGCTGCCTGCCCAGAATTAGAACTGACATCTTACATTGAGTGCTTGTGAAGACTTGTGCTTAGCCAGTGAGCAAGGAGGAAATCTGTCTTTAATTGTCAAGGACAGTGTATGGTTTAATTAGTCAGTGAATGAGGCACTGAGATACCAGCATTGGGATTCTGTTAGGAACAAAGCTTAAACCTTGCTGGAGTTCATGGCGGTGAGCTCATCCTGCAGAGGTTCACGCCCTGTCACTACATATACATCTCCAACCCCAAATAATTTAATGAAGCATTTTCCTAATGCTTCATTAGGAAAACAGCTTTTACTTCACTTCCTAAAACAGCTGCTTTTGGAATCAGTGGGCTGTAAACCCATGTAGGTGTGCTGCTAGGCTACCTCAATGCTTTTGTGTTTTTGGAGCTGTGAGAAGACCATGCACGTGTTTTCATACAACTGCCAGAATGATTGCAGTCCTGTTTATCTCACCAGCAAAAAACATAACGAGGTAAAATATAACGATGTTATTTAAGTACACCTTAATTTGCCATATCCATTCTGGGAAAGGCTCACACCTGGGCTCCTGTAATAGCTTCTGGGAGGATGGGCACTGCTGGAGGCTCACAGCCAAGTCATCTGCTGTGCCCAAAATGAGCCACTCTTCCTGCTGAGCTCGTGTCACAGCCTTGTCCCATGATGCTTTCTAAAATCCAAGGACTCAATTCTCACTGTTTATCTCTGGAAAAACCATCCATGTGGAGGGATGGGTTTTGCTTTTCCCTTTTTTCTTGCAACATGAAACTGCTGTTTCATCGCTCAGC
>NW_011116897.1:0-377 GCF_000146605.3 Meleagris gallopavo
AAAGTAAAAAAGTGCCTTCCATACTACTGAAATACAAAAAAACATCCCAATATTACACCACATGCTGAAAACCTGTAAAAGACACTGGCACACCAATCACTACTCCCAAGCTCTCTTGCTTTCACACCATTTTTTGTTTAACATGTTCTTCAATCAGTGTACTTCCTGGGCTTTTAGCATGATTTTGGTAGCTGTTTTTAGAAGCTAGAACAAAGGCATATTTTTCTTTATATGATACCAAGCACAGTCTGCAGTCAGCCAACATGCAATAAAGAATTACAGTCTTTTTCTCAGTCATGATCATTTCATGTATCTCATATATACCAGCAAAATATGAACTTTTAAATGCTGTATTAATACTCCTCTTTTTTTCCAGA
>NW_011116898.1:0-645 GCF_000146605.3 Meleagris gallopavo
ATCTTCTGTCACAGCAATTGTTGTTGGAGAAAGGAATGACTCTCCAGGCTCCAGAGGAACCTCCTGTATTTCACCACATGTGTGCATCTGAGCAGCTTCTTCTTGTCTCGTCTCACCAGCAGATGCTCAGAGGAAGCCCTGTGAGCACTGATGGCACGAAGCGTTTTCCACGTACCTCCCTCACCTGCCCACGGTCTCCTTGTTTCTCAGCACTGGCTTTTTCACTTACTCGAAGCCCCCCTCCATCCCCTCCCTACCCCTGGACCTGGTGCTGAGCCAAAAGAGAGCGCAATGCCAGACGTTAGGAAAAAAAATAGAAATAAATCTGGAACCAGGCACTTCTTTTCTGTGGGATCAGTGTGATGGGATCAGAGTCCCAGAAGGGTCTGTTCAGTGTTCAGAGCTGGCTCAGGAGTTTCATGGTGATTGCTGTTGCCCATGGTGAATGGTCTCCAGTTCCTAGAGCCACGATGCCTGGGGCTATAGAGGATGTGATGGGGCTGAGGGCAGAATGGATTTTCCTGGAGGAACCAGGAGCTGCCATGGGCCCGAAGGATCACAGGCAGCTGACTTCTCTCTGGTCAAGTCCTCCCCCAAAAAGAGGGCTGTTGGGTAGGTCTGTGGTTCTGAGGTCAGTTGTCCTCA
>NW_011116899.1:0-533 GCF_000146605.3 Meleagris gallopavo
ATACTTCAGTGTAATAGTCAGGAGGTCTCACAGAGGATGTGCCACCCACAGCTACCATTGTGGTAGTTATGGAAGGGGCCTGCTCCTGCAGCAGTGGTGGACCTGCAGCCAGCACAGAATGTTTTGGGAGTTGGAGTTTTTTGTCAACCCAATTTGACTGCATAGCATCATGGGCACACCTGCATGATGCATTCAGGAATGGATATACAACACTTAAAGCAGGCTACAGACTCCCAGTCCCATTCCATCTTCCTCGGAAATTTATCGTATCAGTCTTTCTTTCTAAATAGTGCACGTTTTACCATGGGAAGGGAAGGAGTTTATACTCAAAGTACAGCTGCATCTGCCCCCCTTGAGGAAATTCAGCATTACTGCATCCCTCAGTCCCTTCCCAGTTCACTCCAACATTTATCTTCCAGGACAGACCCATAATTCTGCCTGTCACCTTGATGGGGCAAAAAAGTTGGAGAGAAGCTGCTGACCCCTTTTTTTTCTTACACCTTTTTGCTTGGGAAAGTTAGAATCAGAGCTTA
>NW_011116900.1:0-362 GCF_000146605.3 Meleagris gallopavo
CCCCAAAACCACCCAAGGGGATCCCCAAAGTCCCCTCAGGGAACCCACAGAGCCAACCAATGGGATCCCCAATGCCAACCCAGTGGAGTCCCAGAACCACCCAAGGGGATCCCCATAGCTGTCCTTTGGGACCTCCAAAGCCCCCTGAGGGGACCCTCAGTGACAACCAATGGGATCCCCAAAGCCAAACCAGTGGATACCCCAAAGCAACCCGGTGGGACTCCCAAAGCCACCCAAGAGGATCCCCAAAGCTGTCCTTCGGGACCTCCAAAGCCACCTGAGGGGACTCAGTGCCAACCAGTGGGATCCCCAAAGCCAAACCAGTGGGGCCCCCAAAACCACCCAAGGGGATCCCTGAAGGC
>NW_011116901.1:0-672 GCF_000146605.3 Meleagris gallopavo
CTCTGGCCGTGCGGAACCACGCGGTGCAGGATGGCTTCGTTCAGCGTCAGGGACGCGATGGCTGCCAGCAGCCAGCAGTCACCTGTGGGTTTTGGGGTGAAAAAAGGGGTTTTTGGGGCTGCCGGTGCTTCCCCGTCGGGTCCTCACGCCCCGGGGGGCTTTGGGGGATCCCACAGTGATCCTACGGGGTGCAGAAGGGAGGAAATCAATCCGTCGAGCAAACTGTGGTTGTGAAGAAGTGACCGCAAAGCTGGCAGGGAAAAGAACCCCAAAGTGTGCAAAAAAAATCCCCAAATGTGCAGAAAAATCCTAAAAACTGCAGGGGGAAAAAAAGACTGGAGAAAGGGTAAAAAATGACCCCAAAATGAGCTGAAGAAATGAGTCCAAAAGCTTGCGGTCGTGAGCATCGGCCCCAAAGTTGTCAACGCTGACCCCAAAATTGACACTGACCCCAAAATCGTTCAAGATCCAGCCCAAAATCGTCAGCACTGACCCCAAAATGGTGACCGTCAACCCCAAAATTGCAACACTGACCCCAAATTCCCCAATTTGAGGCAAAATACAGAGAAAAAAGCTTTGATTGGGAAAGTCAACCCCAATATCGTCAGCACTGACCCCAAAATCGGCACTGACCCCAAAATGGTCAGCATTGACCCCACAGTCGTCAACACT
>NW_011116902.1:0-355 GCF_000146605.3 Meleagris gallopavo
TGTTTTTTGATTTTTTTTTTAATGTGTAAAAAATGGGTAAAATTTTTCATTAATGATAGCAATGATGAAAATTATCACTCTTGAATTTCCAGCAATAGAGGCTTGGCTTTTCAATTGTCATTCTATCATTGTGCCTTAGGAATTTTGCTGAAAAATTCTGTGCTTGGCAGCAATATTTTTATTGGAAAATACTAAAGGAGCTTCCACTAGAATAGAAATTCAGAACTTTTATTGTTGGAATTAAATTAAGGAATGTACTTTCGCCTGCAGGAAAGTAACCTTTGAACTTTTTACAGAAGAGAAATAGTTATATATAAGTAAATGAACTGTGTTCTTATTTTTATCAGTTAACTAA
>NW_011116903.1:0-483 GCF_000146605.3 Meleagris gallopavo
GGACTCCACAGCCAGGGGATGCCTGTGCTGCTGTTACCCAGGTGTGGCTGGCCCAGAAGAACTGGGAAGATTCACTCCTTCCCTGCACATGATAAATCTAGGACTTCAGATTATAGGGAAGGATTTAAATTTAAGTGGACTGTGTGTTTCAAGTGTGTGGCTGCTCTGTGATAAAGTTATTCTTTAATACTTTGATTCTGTCACAAATTGTGATATGAAAACAGCAAATCAAATATTAACATGACTCTGTACCATTTTCCACATCTCTTTCCAGTGTCTCAGTTGAAGCATTTTAATTTGTATGGCTTTCCTCCAAGACATAACTACAAGGTGTGGGAGGAAGCACAAGTTTCTATCCACTGGCCGGGAAGAAATTTTTTTTCTAAAGCGAGTGTGCCTTTGGGGTCCTGCTGAAGTGCTGGGCAGGGTCAAGTAGTGTGTAGGCTATGTCAGCACTCCAAGCACAGGTAGGTATTTTATCTT
>NW_011116904.1:0-408 GCF_000146605.3 Meleagris gallopavo
TGAAGATGTTTCAACTATTCTTCCATTGCAGTCTCAATCATTAGAGAGCTGATCATCAAACAAGAAGATTTAAAAAATGAAATGACAATCTTTTCTTCAACCATAGGTAAGGGACAAAACTGAAGATCTCCTAAGACAGAAACAGAAGACAACTAGGACGTGGAAGGCAAGTGAAGTTTGTATGTCTCTTGTGTCTGCAGTTTCACTGTCTTTTCTGTTTGGACCTTGCACATGATTGTATTGGCTACAGTAGGGTTGTTACTCACATTAGTGATGAATTTAGCTCCCTGCTGGATGCTCATGGTAAATTTCTCTCCCTTTCTGTCTGGAGAGGTCATACTTGAAATAAAAACGTCCCTTGTTCTGCACTGTAGATTACTCTTAACCCTCGTTAAACTGGTATTGTAC
>NW_011116905.1:0-1131 GCF_000146605.3 Meleagris gallopavo
TTATGGTCATTTGGGGCCATTTGGGGTCAATTTAGGGTCACTTTGTGCCAGTCTGAGCCATTGGGCCAATTTAGGGGTCATTTGGGGCCAATTTAGGGTCACTTTGGGCCAATTTAGGGTGATTTTGAGCCAACCAGGAGTCATTTGGGGCCCATTTATGGTCATTTGGGGCCATTTGGGGTCAATTTAGGGTCACTTTGTGCCAGTCTGGAGCCATTTGGGGCCAATTTAGGGTCATTTGGGGCCAATTTAGGGTCACTTTGGGCCAATTTAGGGTGATTTTGAGCCAACCAGGAGTCATTTGGGGTCCATTTATGGTCATTTGGGGCCATTTGGGGTCAATTTAGGGTCACTTTGTGCCAGTCTGGAGCCATTTGGGGCCAATTTCAGGGCATTTGGTGCCACTTTGGGCCAATTTAGGGTCATTTTGTGCCAATTCGGGACCATTTCGTGCCAATTTGGGGTCATTTTGTGCCAATTCGGGACCATTTTGTGCCACTTTGGGACCATTTTGTTCCACTTTGGGACCATTTTGTTCCAATTTAGGGTCATTTTGTGCCCATTCAGGACCACTTTGTGCCCATTTGGGGTCATTTTCTGCCAATTCAGGACCATTTTGTGCCCATTCCGGACCATTTTGTGCCCATTTGGTCTCATTTTGTGCCCATTCAGGACCATTTGGTGCCCATTCCGGACCATTTCGTGCCCATTCAGGACCATTTTGTGCCCATTCCGGACCATTTTGTGCCAATTCAGGACCACTTTGTGCCCATTCAGGACCATTTCGTCCCAATTCGGGACCATTTTGTGCCAATCCAGGACCATTTTGTGCCAATTCAGGACCATTTTGTGCCAATTCAGGACCACTTTGTGCCCATTCAGGACCACTTTGTGCCCATTCAGGACCACTTTGTGCCAATTCAGGACCATTTTGTGCCCATTCCGGACCATTTTGTGCCCATTTGGTCTCATTTTGTGCCCATTCCGGACCATTTTGTGCCAATCCAGGACCATTTTGGCCAATCCAGGACCATTTTTGTGCCAATTCCAGGACCATTTTGTGCCCATTCCGGACCATTTCGTGCCAATCCGGGACCGCTTTGTGCCCATTTGGTCTCATTTTGTGCCAAT
>NW_011116906.1:0-536 GCF_000146605.3 Meleagris gallopavo
AAAACAAGAGGCCAGCTTCACAGACACAAACATTTTCTGATCACATGCTTGCATTGAAACCCCAATTCTAAACTGTATTCTAATTAAGAGAACTGGGAATCGTGGTCATATTTAAAGGAAGCACTTCAGCATGCTGGATACTGATGGGAAACAGAAGCTGTTAGCCCACTTTCAGCTATCTCCTTAAATCTAATAAGAAGTGACGTTCTCAAACTCATTTTTAACTTCCTGTAAAAAAAAACTATAAATTCTTACTGACTCGTATCTTAGGTTAGCCAAGCAGATAGGAAAACAAGAAAGGACAAAGAAGACCAGACAAACACAAGTCTTATTGCTTGACAGGATCATCTTAGGTGATCCAAAGTAAGAAAAAGTAATCCATCTAATGCAAGCTTGAATTCAAGCCAATGAGATAATCTATACTGTTCTATGTTCAGCTTCTGGACTAACAAATTACATCTATTCCATGCGTTGCAGTGCAAAATTCCGGGGAAGGAAGAGTAGGAGAAAGCCCCAGACTCTATTAAGTAAAGAAA
>NW_011116907.1:0-333 GCF_000146605.3 Meleagris gallopavo
CTCCTTTTTTGTTTTAATAAAAAACAGTAAAAATCATTTTTTTTAAAGTTATGTACATTAACTATATTATATATTTTATGAAAACTGCTCTGAAAATAATGCCTCCTATTTTATTACATGTTGTGCTATGGCTGTAGGGTTGATGCTTTCCACCAATATTCCATTCCATTTTATTACCCTGTGACAGATGGCAGCAGAGGGGCAGTCTGAACAAATGGTGTGTAACATGGGAGTAGATCTGAAGCAAATGTGTGTCATTCAATTCCTCCATGCAGACAAAATGGCACCCACTGACAATTGCCAAAGCTTGCTGAATGTTTATGGAGATGAAAC
>NW_011116908.1:0-332 GCF_000146605.3 Meleagris gallopavo
AACAAAAACAAACCAAACAGCTGAAGAATTAAAAAAGAAAGAGAAGAAATTGGCATTGGGAGGTAGGAAAGACTGCATTTGGGGAGCCATGAGCTCACCCTGTGCACTGGAAACACTGCAGGGCCAAACGTTTTCTTGTAGTTCTGCTGAATATTTCTTCTCCTGTGGGAATTCCTCCTCCCGATGGGAATTTCAATTTGATATATCACAAAGGACCCATTGATAGCCCATTTCACACAGGAGTTTGTCTCTGTTATCAGCCATCCCCCTCCATCCATGTAACGTTTATTTGCATTACATCAGTGCTGGGGGTGGCAGAATTGAGGTAAAAA
>NW_011116909.1:0-492 GCF_000146605.3 Meleagris gallopavo
TTCATTAATGCTAGGCTTTAATAAATAAAATAAAATAAAAATAATAATAATAATAAAAAGCTTTAAAATGTAGTGTAAAGTAATGCATAAGCCTGTGGCTTAGAAGTGTAAGAAGGAAATGTGATGTTTTCTTAATGGTAGATCCTTTCTGTATATTGAAATGAGGTTTTCTATTTAAATTTCTATTTAAATTCTAACATTTACTATTTTTCATAACAGAATATGGTAAGGGGTGAATATAAAAAATAACAACACACATCCAAAAAACCCCATACCAAATATATCAATATCCATATAGAACTACCAATCTCTTCTACAATAAAAAAGTCCTCAATTCTTCTAGCATAAGCAACATTTTAGAATTTTGCAACATTTACATAGTACATAAATATTACTGAAGACAAACACAAAAATCTTCACGATGCTTTTACTTTCATGTTTTGATGTTAACAAGCTAATTTTGAGAACACTGCTATACATGTTTCAAGGGGA
>NW_011116910.1:0-1277 GCF_000146605.3 Meleagris gallopavo
TCCCATAGGTGCCCCACAGTTGCCCCCATAGATACCCCTATAGGTCCCCCATAGGTACCCCCATACGTGGCCCACAGGTCCCCCTATAGGTACCCCATAGGTACCCTTATAGGTACTCCCATAGATGCCCCACAAATACCTTTAAAGATGCCCCACAGGCACCCCCATAGTTGGCCCACAGGTACCCCCATAGGTCCCCCCATATGTGCCCCATAGGTACCCCTGTAGGTACCCCACAGGTACCCCTATAGGTGCCCTATAAGCCCCCACCTCCTCGTGCCTTTGGTGCAGGCGCTGCCGCAGCTCCCAGTTGTGCTCCCGCAGTTCCACCAGCGCTGCCTGCAGCCCCACAGGGTCGTGGTCCCCCCTGCACCCATAGGGGCTATAGGGTCGGCAGGGGGCGCGGAGCATGGGAGGGTATATAGGGGATGTGCCGTGGGGAATATAGGGCAGAAACTCTGGGGTTACAGGGGCTGTGCCGTGAGGAGTATAGGAAACACTGTATGGAGTCTATAGGGGGATGCGGCACGGGGGCTTGTGGGGTGCACTATAGGGGGTATAAGGGATGCCCTATAGGGGCCATAAGTAGGGGCAGCCAATGGGGGGCTGTGGGCATGGCCGGGGAGGGGGGGGGCGGGTCCAAAGGGGGTCACTCACGTGGGTGGGGGTGGGGGGGGCAGGTGGGTGGAGATGTCATCCCGGTCCTGTTCTGCCTTCCGCCGGGCATGGTGGGCTGCAGCCACTGCCTGCGGGCGGGGCCGTGATGGACACACAGAAAACCCCGCCCAATTTGCTATCGAGCCCCGCCCCCTCCGTTTAGCCCCGCCCCCGAGCCAATTGGCCACGCTCACTTCCGTGTAGTCACTCCCACTTCAGTATAGCCACGCCTACATCGGCGTAGCCACGCCCATTCCCATGTAGCCACGCCCATTCCCCGTAGCCACACCCTCTCCCTTGTAGCCACGCCCTCTCCAAGTAGCCCCTACCCCTGTAGTCACGCCCACTCCCCGTGTAGCCACGCCCCCATCATCTTGGCCCCGCCCACCTGTCGCAGCCTCTTCAGTTCCGCCTCCTTTTCCCGGCATTGTGACTCCGCCTCCTGCGCCCGAAGCTCCGCCCCTTCCCGCGCCACACGTGCTGCCTCAAGCTCCGCCCACAACCCTCGCCCCGCCTCCTGGGTGGGCGAGGCTACGTTAGGCCACGCCCACCCCTCTTTATCCCCGTTCCGTTCCCTCGCCACGCCCCCATCGCTGGCCCCGCCCACCTGCTGTTGTCGC
>NW_011116911.1:0-330 GCF_000146605.3 Meleagris gallopavo
AATAAAATCAACAGCTGATGCAATATTCAGGCATATTATGTTTATTTTATCAAATGTGCCACATTCAAAGCATCTTTAGCAAATCATCTTATTTCAAAAGTACATTCAACTACCACAACACACAGTAGAAGTAGTATAAATATAATATTTACATCTATGAATTTTGAGGACAACAGATTATATATTCTTCACTATATATAGGCAGTTTTCTAAAGTAATTGGCATTCACAAACTGTGATAAATGTCATAATGTCTCATTTAACTTATACTTGAGATTTAAAAGAAGTAATAGAAAATTACCATATTATTTAAATGCCAAAAATTCAAAAA
>NW_011116912.1:0-330 GCF_000146605.3 Meleagris gallopavo
CACTTCTCCAATTGTACTTTTGTCAGGCGCAGTCACCAAACAATTGCTCCTTTACAGAGAAATTCCCACCAGGAGCGATGCAAATGTTGCTGTGCAGATCCCCCTTCTCCCTTACAAACTGCTATCTCGCAGTGCCTCACGTTTACATTTCAATCAAAAAAAAGCAAAGAGGAGCTTTCTTGTGTCCTGGAAGCCTTTCTTTTTTGGCTTTTCAGTGTTGCACTTCCTCATCTCTTCTTTAGCACATCCCAGCTGCACAGTTCTTGCACCCTTTTCTGCCCCCCCCCAGCTCTGCTGGATGCTTCACTCCTGCATCCCCTCACAGCATCA
>NW_011116913.1:0-1293 GCF_000146605.3 Meleagris gallopavo
CCCGGTGATGGTCTGCGTGGACTGATGGAACATAGGACGGACCTGCACCTCACAACTGCATGCCTCCGGTAACAACATCGAGCGCTGGCCCAATAGAAGGAAGTCAATTTTCACCAATCATCACTCATCTTGAAATTTACCAACATGTGTCGCGATGAAATTGTATAAGCGTCGCGGTGTATTGGATCTCTGTATTAGGGAAAGCTCACCCTTTTAGTCAACCTAATCATTGGTTCATGCTGTGAAGGGGTGGAGTGTATGGGGCTGCTGAATCATGGTCTGAACCTTTGATTGATCACCTGAGGCAAGCAATGAGTCAGCCATGGGAGCACAGGTGAAGGCAATTCACCTGTGCTGCAGGAAGGGGTGGAGCCTGGCTCCACCTCTCCTAGACCCATTTAAGAGCTGACTGCCAGTGGGGAAGGATCTCTCTGGAGATCCACTCCATCAGGAGTTCATCTTGTGAGCCCGGGACAGGGTGAGTGTCTTTCTTTCATTTCCTCTAATATAAATTATATTAGCCAAGCTCCTGGGTATGACTGCAGACCACCTGTATAGCCATTGACTAAACAATCGCCAATTGGACCCCAGCCCAAATAAGGTCATTAAACGTTTGTTTACGTGAGACCCTTACAGGCCCCGACTGAGAGTTCTGCACAGGTGGCCTCTTGGTTTTAACTACTGGGAGCATCTCTGCTTCTTCTACCACTCAGATATTGCGCCTAATGCGCAGATGCTCCATCTCCCCCAGATCATCTACTAACTGGGCAGCTTGTTGAACCACAGCTTCCAAGGTCACCAGAGGGTTTAATATAGAAACTAAGGTCTCATATAGGTGGGAAGGGGCCTGTTGTAAAATTAGATCTCACATACCTGCTGAGAACAACTTCTTATCTGGGTTATTAACAAGTCTTCGTATATCACTTCTCTCATGCCTAATTCACAAATATAGTTTTGAAGGTCCTCCATGGAGGACCATAGTCCTGTGTTTAATGTAATGTCTGATTTGTTTGGCCGGATCATATGGCATGCTGCCATTAACCAGTCTATTATTGAATGGTTCTCATTGCCATACTGCACAGCAGCGTATAGTCTCTGCCTGACAGCAGAGTGTACTGTTATGGTGGCCAGCTTTGCTACTTCTGGCCCGTTAACCATGACACTTTCCGCCCCTGAATCCCATTATCTAAGCAACCATGCAGATACACTCTCTTGGCCTCTGCCGAAATCGCTGCACCATATCCATTAATTCGGTTGGAGTATATGGCCTAGCCGTTACATGTAAATGCGTTT
>NW_011116914.1:0-631 GCF_000146605.3 Meleagris gallopavo
GGTACCTTACTAGGTCTCTAGCTCCATTTTTAAAAAGAATTCTGTTTATACACCCTTCCGAATCCCCCCAAAAAATCAACAGATTTCAGCTATGAGCACTTCTGAGCATGAAGAAAGCTCAGAATTCACAATTGTATGGTTATAACTTCAAACACTGTGATCAGTTTCTTGATGACAGTAATGATACTGGATTTAGCTTTTCCATGCTACAAAGTATTGTTTCACTACTTATACATTTCAGTTGGCCCTCTTCTTCTAAATGTGAATGTTCCAGTTAACCGAGAAAAAACTTATTTTTTTTCTCCTGATTTAACAGAGCCGTATGGCATTTGAAAGGAGGACCTTCCAGGAAAAGCGTAAACCCTAACTCCAACTGGAACACTGCTCTAAGAATTCTTCTTCATTCCTCATAGGACAGTAGAAATAAAAGCATCACAAAACGATTGATATCTTAAGTTTTAATATTCCTTTATTGTAAAAGCTATGGAATAAATAGAATTTGCTTTTATTACTTTACTTAATTGCAGTTCTTTAAATGCACAGGACAAGGTTGCTACAGTAATTATGCTGGTTTAGTTTTTATACTGGTACTATTTTTAACTAAGGAATTGCTTGAAAATGCAATATAAAA
>NW_011116915.1:0-550 GCF_000146605.3 Meleagris gallopavo
CAAAACCCAACAGGTGGGATCCCGCCCACCCCAAAACCCAACGGAATGGATCCCACCCACCCCAAAAACCTCAAAACCCAGCCTCCTCAGAAACCCCCAAACTCCGCACGCGGCCTCGCACACCTCTTCTGGATGAGGTAATCCTCCAGGATGTCCAGGCATCGCACCATCTGGGAGAAGACCAGCACCTTGTGGCCTCCCGCCTTCAGTTTGGGCAGCAGCTTGTCGAGGAGGACCAGCTTCCCGGCCGAGCGCACCATGGCCTGCAGGTGGAAGTCGTGGGGGACGTGGTGGTGGCAGGAATCCCGGAATTCGGCCAGGATCTTCTCCTCGGCACCTATTTGGGGTGGGGAGGAAGGTTGAGGGGCAACCGAGAGCTCTCAGCGATTTGGAAATCCCGGAAAAATAGGAGTTTGGGGTGGGGTTGGGGGGGGAATGGAATTAACGGGGCTGGAGAATGTTCTCCTCTGTCTTCTCAAGGCCAGCAGGCGGTGATGGAGAAGGAAAACCCCAAATCCCACAAAACCCCAAAACCCTGATGGATTAAAGA
>NW_011116916.1:0-317 GCF_000146605.3 Meleagris gallopavo
ATCCTTTGAATTTTCTACTTTAAGAAGGCAAGAAGGATAGCAAATTAAAGCATACTGAAGCCCTTGAAATCTTTGATAGTTAGACACAAACCTCACACTTGTGCTAATTCCCCAACATTTTTTGTTCTCCTTAATCCTCTGCTCTGATTGACCTATCACAGACATCCACTAGCATCCTTAATCAACTCTTCTCCCCTTCTGGTAGTGATTGGCCTTTAATACTGACTCACTGGGTAGTCTGTCCTGGAATTTAGGATGAAATGGTTGAAAAGAGATCAGCAACTGAAAATAAATGAAATAAAATAGCAAAATAATAA
>NW_011116917.1:0-435 GCF_000146605.3 Meleagris gallopavo
AGGGCTGTGCCCCCCCATGGCTCCGGATGTGGGGTGGGATGCCACTAACACCTCTCTCCCCTTGGCAGGGCTGAGCCAGCCGAACAATGCACCCGTGCTGAAGTGCAGCCTGCCCGCCTTCATACCTGAGGGGCTGCCAGCCCTGCCACAGCACATGGTGCTGCACGGCCCCCTACCCACCGTCCTGCCCGGCCCAGATGCCACCCCACAGCCCGCATCACCCTCGGATACCACCACAGGACCCACATCCTCCGAGGCGCAGAATGGCGAAGTCCCCAGAGAAGGTCAGTCCTCCTCCTCCTCCGGTGAGCCCATCCGCATCAAGGAGGAGCCAGCTGACAGCCCGGCTGGGAGCGAGGCGGAGGAACCCAAAAGCAGGGAGGCTGCTGCTAGCCCCAGCTCAGAGCCAGAGCCCAGCTCCCGGACTTCATCCCC
>NW_011116918.1:0-316 GCF_000146605.3 Meleagris gallopavo
CATCTGAGGTCACATAGCATGCTGGAACAGTGCTGGAGTGCCCTGGGCTGAAGGGGCCAGTCTTGGAATGGTTAACATCCATATTCTCTACGTGGAGCAAATTCACCTCTTGGCTGTGCTTTCCCTTCTTTCCAGAGGAACAAGTTGGCTTCCTCCAGAGCAGAGCCTGAGAATTAGTTAGTTTTGGAATTAAACTGAGAGTGACCATAGTCTGCAGGGTAGAAGTGTGCCAGCTTCTTGGGCAGGATGACGCTGGTGGAAGGACCATTAACTGGGATAAAGCCGATATGCTGTAATTGGAGAATCTGAGCTAAAC
>NW_011116919.1:0-419 GCF_000146605.3 Meleagris gallopavo
AGAATCTCCTCTTCGTGCAGGAAGAGAAGTGCTGAAGTGGCATGGCTGTGGGGAGCTATGGTCAGAGGAATGCCCCCGCTGCTGAAATGTTCTGTCACACCAATCCCTGCCCCATGCTGTCCCCAGGGCCTCCAGAACCCAACGGTGCCACGCATTTCTATGGCTGGCCAGGCAGGGAGGAGCACACGCAGCCATGGCACCCAGTGCCCATGCAGCCAGCTTGGAGCAGCCTGCTCGGCATCCTGGTGCTACGCCATGGCACCCAGATCCTAATGCCCTTTGAAGAGCGAGCTCTCAGTTTATCAATAAATTGAAATTGCAAGCTGAAAAAACAGCATAGGCGATGCATTGTTTGACAGGAGTTATTATGCGTAACAGATTTGTTTGTTTAGACATGCAAATCACATTCCTGTTTCTGC
>NW_011116920.1:0-381 GCF_000146605.3 Meleagris gallopavo
CTCCCACATGGGCTTGCCTGGTTTTCCCCTCCTGGCCCTTGTGGGGGAGGTTGTGCAGGAGGTAAACTCTGCAGTGCACCCAGGTGCACCGGACACAAATAGGCTGATGGTGCAGCAGGTCTGAAAATGCCAGCAGAAGGATTCCATAATCCACTCCTTTTGGTACCTGCGGGGTACCACCCCAAGGCCCACATCTCCCTGCCTCAGGGCTGCATCTCCTCCTGCCCTGTGGGGTGCAGAGCAATGGACAGGCACTGAAATGCCTCCAAATGACAGCTTGTCTGTGACAGCGCTTCTGCTAGAATCCTTTTTGGGATGGCAGGGAGAGCCCATAGGGGTGGGAAGTGAGGGTACAAGCAGCTCATCCCCACCAGCCCTCAC
>NW_011116921.1:0-476 GCF_000146605.3 Meleagris gallopavo
AAAGTGTATGTCTTTACATTACCAGCAGATTAGCAAAGAAAATGTGGGTTTATATGTTGTATGTCTCAGATAACTGAAATACTTGCTCTAGAAAAGCAAATCCTGCTTTTTTTCCAGACTTCTCCCTACTTACAGCACTACTTAACTGAGAAATATCATGACTCTGACATAATATAATGACTTCTGGCTTTAGAAGAACAATGAAATGCAAAACCCACCAAACTTACGTCTACTAATAAATGAACTGTTTTGTTTTAGTTTTTTAATTGTTAATTTTCAAGATGCAAGGTAAATTCTTCATGTGGTCTTATTTTTTTTTTCTAATCTGTGTGCACTTAGACTTGTTCAGGAGATGTATCTCCTTTCTAACTCCTTGCAAATGTCATAGCTGACAGGGAAAGGTGCTTGTGTTTTTTTGGTGGTGGTGGTGTTTTTTTGTTTTTACTGCTGTCTGTTTGTTTGTTTGTTTCAATATA
>NW_011116922.1:0-388 GCF_000146605.3 Meleagris gallopavo
GGGCCCTCTGCTCCCCATGCCAGGCCGAGGCCCTGTGCCTCCACCTTTCTGCTCCCAGCCCAGTCAGCAGCCCTGCTCCTTCCTTCCTGTCATGCTCTTCCTAGCTCCACGTGCTGACCTCGGCCAGGGCCATTCAAATAGCTCCAGCACATCAGCATTTGGCAGGGCTGGGAGGGCAGGGAGGCTGAGAAGTTCACCTCAGAACCATCTAAATTGGAGAGGAAAATTAAACAGTACTGGTGTTTCAAATCAAGAGAACGGGGTGGGCTGCTGGCCTGGTGTTGGGTCACTGTGTAACGTTGGGGATACCTCAGCAGTGGTGCTTTGGAGGGCTGTTTGCAGTTACCTGTGAGATGATGAGGAGAAGCTTTATACAAGGCTGTTGAAA
>NW_011116923.1:0-307 GCF_000146605.3 Meleagris gallopavo
ATTCTTAAAAAAAGTATAAAATTGTGAATTCTCACTCAAAGCAAACGCACTCACCCCATTTCTGGGGAAGAAAAACTATCAGTGATTTTACAAATTATGCAAAGTTTTTGAAATATTCATAATGTTCTCACTGCCCACATGCTGCATTCAGAAACAGCTCTGTGCTTTCATGACAACACCCAAAATTTTCATAAGTTTGCAGTCTGTCATTTTTTGGGCTGCATTCACACTGAGCTCTTCTGTGAAGACATCAGGAGAAACAAATTCAATTTGGGAAGGATTTTTAATTACTCACTGTGTGATAATC
>NW_011116924.1:0-330 GCF_000146605.3 Meleagris gallopavo
AAAAATGAATATCGTCATCTTCTCTTGATAAATTAAATATTTTTGACTGTGTGGGTAGAATCTGATGAGGATTTCACTAGTGAAAACTCCCCAGTAAAGATAATTAAAGCTGGTATCTTGAGAACGCTTTGCATTAATTTTGTATCAGATTATACTTTAATTTCTGCAACCTTAATTAATCAAACTTTAATGGTTACTCAATCTGTAGCAACGTTTTGGGCTTAAAAATATCAAGGGACATATTCCTAATTGAATACTGGGACCAGTGTCTTCTGCTCCTCTTTTCCAGAAGAGGAATAGACTGATGTAAGTGTAGGGGGAAAAGAAAGA
>NW_011116925.1:0-591 GCF_000146605.3 Meleagris gallopavo
CCCAGCACAGTGCGCGGAGATCGGTGTGGAGGCAGCAGTGCTTGGAGGAGCCAGCTGTTTTGCCACTAGATGTCAGCGGAGACAGCTTCCAGGGTGAGAAAAGCTCCCCGCGTCGGCTCATTTCCCTCCTTTCTTCCCCAGGGATTCGTTCGTTCGAGATTTGAGGGATGGTGGGGACAGCACCGAGACAGAGCTTCTCCAGAGCCGCAGAGTGGTCCGAGACCCACCAGATACCAGTGAGAGATTTGTGTTTGCTGTCACTAAACGCACCTTCCTTGGCCCCCATTGTGTTCAACCATCACGCCTTGCCCTCAGCCAGCTCCTTGCCATCTCTCCAGATCCACACCAACGTGGTTCTCCTGGACCCTCTGCCCTTCAGCCTCTCTTCCCACTCTTTGCACAGGGCTATGATCACTTCAGACAGGAGGAGCAGAACAGAACACGATATCCCTCTCCTTCATTCCCCCTTTCCTCCTCTAATTGCTCCCACTTCTCTCTGCTCTCACACTTCACTTTCAAACTGCAAAAACACACCAACCTCAGTCGTCTCTCCTCTCTTCTCCTCTCCTCTCCTCTCCTCTCCTCTCCTCT
>NW_011116926.1:0-1382 GCF_000146605.3 Meleagris gallopavo
GTCCTATCGGGGTGTGAGGGTCCCAGCATTTGGGTCGGGGGTCTCAGCATTTGGGGGGCTCCAATCGGGGTGTGGGGGTCCCAGCATTTGGGTCGGGGGTCTCAGCTTTTGGGGGGCTCCAATCGGGGTGTGGGGGTCCCAGCACTCGTGCCGGGCTCTCGGACGCCCCCTCGTGGCCGCCCCCGCAGGGCGGTGTGAAGGTGCTGATCACGGGGCCGTGGGCCGGAGCCGCGGCCGGTTATCGCTGTTTGTTCGACGGCATCGCGGTGCCCGCGGCGCTGGTGCAGCCGGGAGTGCTGCGCTGCTACTGCCCGCGTGAGTGCCGGAGCGCCCCCTAGCGGCTGATAGGGAACCCGGACAGACCCGTAGCGACGCGTTGAGACCCGTACAGACCCATAGGGACACGTAGAGACCCATAGGGACCCCATAGGGATCCAGAGGGACCCATAGAGACCCATAGAGACCCCATAGGGATCCATAGGGACCCATAGGGACCCCATAGGGATCCATAGGAACCCATAGAGACCCATAGAGACCCCATAGGGATCCAGAGGGACCCATAGAGACTCCATAAGGATCCATAGGGACCCATAGAGATCCATAGAGACCCCATAGGGATCCATAGGGACCCATAGAGACCCATAGAGACCCCATAGGGATCCATAGGAACCCATAGAGACCCATAGAGACCCCATAGGGATCCATAGGGACCCATAGAGACCCCATAGGGATCCATAGGGACCCATAGGGACCCATAGCGACCCCATAGGGATCCATAGGGACCCATAGAGACCCATAGTGCCCCATAGAAACCCATAGAGACCCATTGGACCCATAGAGACCCCATAGGGACCCATAGAGACCCATAGCGACCCATAGGGACCCATAGGGACCCATAGCGACACATTGAGACCCGTAGCAAACCATAAGGACACATTGAGACCCATAGCGCCCCATAGAAACCCATAGAGACCCATAGAGACCCCGTAGGGATCCATAGGGACCCATAGAGACCCCATAGAGACCCATAGAGTCCCATAGCGACCCATAGGACCCATAGAGACCCCATAGGGATCCATAGAGACCCCATAGGGATCCATAGGGACCCACAGAGACCCATAGTGGCCCATAGAGACCCATAGAGACCCCATAGGGATCCATAGAGACCCCATAGGGATCCATAGGGATCCATAGGGACCCATAGCGGCCCATAGAGACCCATAGAGACCCCATAGGGATCCATAGCGACCCATAGCGATTCATAGAGCCCCATAGCGCCCCATAGAAACCCATAGAGACCCATAGGTCCCATAGAGATCCATAGCAACCGATAGCGACTCAGCCCCATAGAAACCCATAGAGAAGACCCCATAGAGCCCCCA
>NW_011116927.1:0-323 GCF_000146605.3 Meleagris gallopavo
TTAAATGCTTCTGATGCTGCTATGAGTTGAAACAATGCAGACAGACCATCCTCTTGCAGTCATTTCCCTTCCTGAGTTCCCATATACCTTCTAAGTCATTCTACAAAAGACAAGTCATAGGTAAGTTTATTTTGTAGATTGGGATCATGCTAAATAAAATGTTTTAGTTAGCTCCAGGCTATCTTGCTGCATTAGAATTAAATGATATCTATTTGTTTTTTCAGTGGTGACAAGATCCACTGGGCTGATGTCAGCATCATTTTGAATGCAATCACTGCAGTCTCTGAAGGAAACTTATAGCTAGACCTTGTCCTTCGGAAGAA
>NW_011116928.1:0-453 GCF_000146605.3 Meleagris gallopavo
AAAAAAGGGTAATGAAAAGTGTCTTAGCAGATCTTGCAGGATTTGCATTGGTGCTCTGAGGGGGAGGGAGATGATCATTCTCTCCCTTGGAACAAAGCAGAAGACCAAGAGTGCTTAAGTCTAGGCAATCAGTTGGCAGAAAATTGGTACCTGTTGCTCTTAAAAGATCAGAAGTGGAAATGAGATGAATCCCTTAAGTGGGATTTGTGGTGATGTAAAATATGGAAGAATATTTTTATACCACCTGGAAGTACCTAAATACCTCAGCATACTAGGCTGCACCTGTTTGCACTGGAGAAGAAATGACAGAATTGTAGGACTGTACCCAGGAGTGGTGGTCAGAGGCTCTGTGTTTGGATGGAGATCAGTGACACCTGGTGTCCCTCGGGTCAGCACTGGGATACTCTGTACTATCTGTATCAGTGACATTAGCAGAAGGATTGAGTGCACCCT
>NW_011116929.1:0-392 GCF_000146605.3 Meleagris gallopavo
ATAGAGGTGACTCATACATTCAGACAGCTTCACAGTACAATTTTTTTTTTCCTTTTCTCTTTAACCCCCTCCTCCTGTAGTCTTCAAGTGATTTGAATATTTGTGTACTTAGAAATCTATACTTCATTTTCATTGATTAAAACAGTAGAATATTTATGTAAAGGCATATTCAAAGCGTTTTACCATCTCTGCTTCTGTAAAGAATGGTAAAGACTCCATTTCATACAAAGAAAAACATTAAGCTTTTAGCTTTAAATAATATTGAAGATTAATAATCAAAAACAATGATGATTTTAATCAAACTTACAAATGAAAATAATGAGATGCATTTCAATTCATGAAAGTTGGTCTGTCCAGCTGGACAAAAAGTTTTAAGCAATTAAAATCAGTAG
>NW_011116930.1:0-392 GCF_000146605.3 Meleagris gallopavo
ACCGCAGTCAGGCCCCCCGCCTGCCGCCCCCAGCGGGGCTCAGCCCCACTGGCTACAGCAGCGACTCGGAGGGCTCGGTGTGCTCACACCAGCTCAGCCCCAACAGGACCCACGGTGCCCACGCTAAGAAGTAAGAGCTCTCTGGGTGCCACTACATTGGAGGCATGGGTATCTGGGGTATCCTGTTGTGTGGGATGTGCTCCAAGACTAGAGTGGGTGGCCATTGGGTTGGTGTGCTGTTGGAGAGTGATTCCAGCAGGGATGGGTGAGCCCCATAGTGCCCAGATGGCTCTGTGGGATCTTAGGTCATCAGGTTGGATGTCAAAAAAAGGTTCTTCACCAAGAGGGTAGTCAGGCACTGGAACAGGCTCCCCAGGGCAGGGGTCATGGCC
>NW_011116931.1:0-614 GCF_000146605.3 Meleagris gallopavo
AGTCACAGAACCACTATGGTTGGAAAAGATCACCAAGAGCTCTCAGATGGTCAAATCCAACCCCAGCACACCCCCACCATGCCCACTGACTGTGTCCTTCAGTGCCACATGTGAGCAATCCAGAACAGCCCCAGGGATGGGACTCCACCACTCCCTGGGCATCCTGTGCCAGTAGGATGACCACAAAAGGATGACCCCAAAAGGATGATCCCAATAGAATGACCCCAAAAGGATGACCCCAAAAGGATGACCCCAATAGGATGACACCAAATTGTTACTGGAGGAGAATCCATTGCTTTTGCCTTCAACAATGCACATGAATGTCTGGAGGAGAAGATTAACCCAGTGTCTAGTGCAGGTTTACTTCACCCAACCTCTGTGTAGGTTGCTCCAAAAGTAATGCTTCCTATGTATTTCCATGGAAACTACCACAAAGAGCTCAGTAATGCTATTTGGTGGAGCAAAGTCTCAGCTACAAAACACTGATTTACGACACTTTCACCACCGTTAGCTGTGCATCTTCACGAGTGATGAAGAAGAGCCTGCATGCCATGCACATAACAATCTGCACCAGCAGAGGTGCCCCACTGTCACTGTCACTACTGCTGAAGCAC
>NW_011116932.1:0-1181 GCF_000146605.3 Meleagris gallopavo
CCGCCTGGCACCGCGCCTGCTGTGCCGCGTGCTGCTGTCCTGCGGCCCCGAGGACGGCGCTGCCGCCATCGCGGTGCCAACGGGGCGACCCGGAGATGCCGAGAGCGTCCTGCCGAGCGCTGATGGGCACGGGGTGAGAGAGGGGGGCAAAGGGGACGTTGGGGACCCTAAAGGTGTCACGGACCCATGGGACACGGTGGGGACCCAAAGGGACACATTGGGGATCCTAAGGGTGTCACAGCCCCAGAGGGACGTGGTGGGGACCCAAAGGGACACATTGGGGACCCTAAAGGTGTCACGGACCCATGGGATACGTTGGGGACCCAAAGGGACACATTGGGGATCCTAAGGGTGTCACAGCCCCAGAGGGACGTGGTGGGGACCCAAAGGGACACATTGGGGACCCTAAAGGTGTCACGGACCCAAAGGGACACGTTGGGGACCCAAAGGGGCATGTTGGGGATCCTAAGGGTGTCACAGCCCCAAAGGGACGTGGTGGGGACCCAAAGGGACACACTGGGGATCCTAAAGGTGTCACGGACCCAAAGGGACACGTTGGGGACCCAAAGGGACACATTGGGGATCCTAAGGGTGTCACAGCCCCAGAGGGATGCGGTGGGGACCCAAAGGGAGACATTGGGGACCCTAAAGGTGTCACGTCCAAAGGGACGTGGTGGGGACCCTAACGGTGTTGTGGAGCCATGGGACACGTTGGGGACCCTAAGGAAAGTGTGGGGGACCCAAAGGGACACACTGGAAAAGGTGTCACAGTCCCAAGGGACACAGTGAGGACCCTAAAGGTGACATGGACCTATGGGACATGTTGGGGATCCAAAGGTGTCACAGCCCCATTGAGACACGTTGGGAAACCTGAAAGTGGCATGGACCCATAGGACACGTTGGGGACCCAAAGCAACGTGTGGGGGATCCTAAAGGTGTCACAGACCCAAAGGGACACATTGGGGATCCTAAGGGTGTCGCAGCCCCAGAGGGATGTGGTGGGAACCCAAAAGGACACACCGGGGACCCTGAAGGTGTCACAGCCCCAAGGGACACATTGGGGACTCAAAGGGACACATTGGGGCCCCTAAAGGTGTCACAGCCCCAGAGGGATGTTGGGGACCCTAAAGGTGTTGTGGACCCATGGGACACGTTGGGGACCCAAAGGGACACATTGGGGA
>NW_011116933.1:0-522 GCF_000146605.3 Meleagris gallopavo
ATGGCTCTGCAACAGGGCTTATGATTTTACCTAAATCTACTGAACAAGAACCTTCAGCTTTCTAGCCTGAAAACTAAAGTAGCATACTAGTTGCTCTTCAAGAGATTTTGAAATTTGTAGATCTCCTGCTGTAACGTAAGAGGCACAAGATGACTTGAATCTGTCTTTCAAGTAGTCCCAACTTCAAATAAAACCTGGTGAGACTCTGAAACATGCATCTGGGAGATGGACAGGGGATGGAAATTCAGAGAATGAACAGAAAACTGAGGTTTGCAACAGGGTTACACAGATATTGGATGAAATTAAAACATTACAGTAATCACCAGAAATGCCAAAGGAAAAGAAATTACAGGCACTTAAAGGTAGTTTTATAAGGAAAATGGTATCTGCTGAGTTTATAACTCACATAGATTATTATGCAACCAGTGTTTCAGCACAACAGAGGGCTCTCAGTAAATCATGCACAGTCTTCGCTGTCTATAGCTCAAAAGAGCCATCCAGGTGGTTGGGACAGTATCTTTC
>NW_011116934.1:0-436 GCF_000146605.3 Meleagris gallopavo
GCTGTTTTTTTTTTGTTGTTGTTTAAATAAAGTGTCAGGAATTTCCTGCTGAGTGGCTCTGTTTTACATGTAAGAGATTGGAGAGATTGGATAACATGTATGCATAGAGAAATCACGTTCATTGATACTGGCAGGGGAGCAGCGTTTGAGATTTTGTGGGAGCTCTCGTGCCACTCTCCCATCCCACCAAAATTCAGAGATAATGCCAGTGCACTGGGCTCCGTATGGGCATGAAAGCAAAGGTGTAATGTTTGCCTTCTAGCACGGAGAATGTAAACCATTCTGTTTCTACAAAATTTGGGTTGGTTCTGGTTTAACAGAGCAGGACAGTGTTACTCTAAAGGTGCATCTGGGTGTTGACCGAGTGTAAACCAGAGCAATGCTGTGTTAACTTCTGAGCAGGAATCACATGTGTGCTTAAAACAGGGGAGGTGTT
>NW_011116935.1:0-624 GCF_000146605.3 Meleagris gallopavo
TGTGACACTCCAGATGTGAGCTTTGCCATTTGCTGCTGGCTTCAGTATCAACATAAAATAATTGTATAGCTACTCTAGGATTTACTGGCACATTTTTAGTCACAGTTGAGAGACTTCTTTCTGCCTCAGTGAACAATGCAGCTCTCCATCAACTTAGTATATATACTTCCTTAAACATGTGCAAGAAGACAGACAGAAATGTCAAGTGCGAATCAGCTATTGTAACTACAGCAATTTCTTCACTTTCTGAGCAGCAAAAGCAACTACATACCCTACCCCTGTAGGAGCTGTGCAGAGTAGTCACTGTTCCCAGTGTTATGCATCAAGAAATTCAGTTACATACTCTTACCATCTTCCTCACTTCCTCATTTATAGTAGGACTGTTATCCTCTTAATCCTTAGGTGTGCCCCGCTTGACCTGCTGTTTGTGACTAGAGGAGGACTGGTGGGAGATGTGTTTGGAGTCGTGTTGGGCAGAGTGACCACAAAATGGCAGAGTTCTTAATCCCGGGGGAAGTCAGGAGGGGAGTCAGCAAAACTGCTATTTTGGCTTTTTAGAGGGTGGACTTTGAGTTATTGAGGACACTGGTGAGAAGGGTCCCTTGGGAGTCGGTCTTGAAGGAC
>NW_011116936.1:0-434 GCF_000146605.3 Meleagris gallopavo
GCCGATCCACTATCAATTTCACATTCTCTCTCCTTATAAAATTCTGTTGATACCATATTTAGTAAATTACTTTGTTTTACCTCAGATTGTTGCCACTGTTTTCAATTATTTCGGGGTCCCTTATTTCTTTTTTTCCCGGGGGCGCGGATCCGCGGATCCCTCCGCCCTTCTAGTCACGGAACCGGGCCGAACCAGCCCGTAAACCGTTGACCTGAAAGGTGTTCGCGTTTCTTTTCCCCCTCCCTGCTCCGAATCCTCCGACGCTGTTTCCATCGTGGGTGTGAATGAGGGCTCGTGCTGCACCACCGCCGCGTTCCGCTCTGCCACTCAGCGCAGCCTAACCCAGAATAAAGCAATATCGTTTCCTCCATTTCTCTGAAGGCCAGCCATGGTTACGTATGATATTGCATACAAAACTGTTTACAAAAAAAAAA
>NW_011116937.1:0-332 GCF_000146605.3 Meleagris gallopavo
ACTGCTTGGCAGAGCACAAGGAATACAACCTGATTTGAGTTGTCACAGTACAAGGTGTCCTCAAGACAACTTTGAAAACAAAAGAGCAAAGTACCATTAAACATACTTCAGCTTTCCAGTGGGAAATAAGATTTTTATTTCTGTGAATAAGCTCTGAAAAGCACAAAATGTTGAAAGTTCTCACTGTCTTCCTGACTTGTATAATTTTCTTAAATAAAACAATGGCATATCCCTTCAACTTCAGTGAAACAGTAGCTGTGAAGCCTAAAAGAATGAACGTAGACCATAAAATATGCAAGAACAATCTCTTAAAATTGAGAGAAAAGACATCT
>NW_011116938.1:0-411 GCF_000146605.3 Meleagris gallopavo
GACACTTCTCATATTTATTTTGTTGCTGAAAGAGCTTTGCTAGGAAACGTGAAGAATACCCTGAAACCCCAAAGAAATGACAGGAATTAAATAGTATCAGCCAGTCTCATCAGCAGTGACTGTCCAGAAACAGAAAGCAAAATAAATTAAGTACTTTGAGGAAAGAAGGTGATTATGAGTTTTTCTAATCAGTTAGTACT
The DNA here is from genome assembly GCF_000146605.3 of Meleagris gallopavo. Lineage (NCBI taxonomy): Eukaryota > Metazoa > Chordata > Aves > Galliformes > Phasianidae > Meleagris > Meleagris gallopavo. The sequence goes on from NW_011116938.1 coordinate 201, forward strand.
ACGAAAAAAAAGATGAAAAGATTCAGAATTATTTTAGTCTGTAATAATGTGAAATTTTGGTAAAATTCCTGAAAGGATATTACAAACAATATTTATTGCCTTGAATAGTTCACTTATACTTGCTCAAATAGGATTTGAGAGCAATCACTAAGATCAGGCAATCAATAAGATTGTGTATAGGCACAATTTAAGAGTCTTGCAGGGAGAGAAG
>NW_011116939.1:0-714 GCF_000146605.3 Meleagris gallopavo
ACAGAGCAGAGCACAGCAGCACCACGCAGAGCAGAGCAGAGCAGAGCACAGCAGCACCACGCAGAGCAGAGCAGCACCACACAGAGCGGAGCAGAGCAGCACCACGCAGAGCAGAGCAGAGCAGCACCACACAGAGCAGAGCAGAGCAGAGCGGAGCAGCACCACACAGAGCAGAGCAGAGCAGCACCACACAGAGCAGAGCAGAGCAGAGCAGCACCACACAGAGCAGAGCAGAGCACAGCAGCACCACACAGAGCAGAGCAGCACCACACAGAGCAGAGCAGAGCGGAGCAGAGCAGAGCGGAGCAGAGCAGCACCACACAGAGCAGAGCAGCACCACGCAGAGCAGAGCAGAGCAGAGCAGAGCAGAGCGGAGCAGAGTAGCACCACACAGAGCAGAGCAGCACCACACAGAGCGGAGCAGCACCACGCAGAGCAGAGCGGAGCAGAGCAGAGCAGCACCACACAGAGCAGAGCAGCACCACACAGAGCAGAGCAGCACCACGCAGAGCAGAGCAGAGCGGAGCAGAGCACAGCAGCACCACACAGAGCAGAGCAGAGCAGAGCAGCACCACGCAGAGCAGAGCAGAGCAGAGCAGAGCACAGCAGCACCACACAGAGCAGAGCACAGCAGCACCACGCAGAGCAGAGCAGAGCAGAGCAGAGCAGCACCGTTCCGGCAGCCCCGCGCTCACCCGCATACCGCTGCCGTCG
>NW_011116940.1:0-400 GCF_000146605.3 Meleagris gallopavo
TAACAGCCTAATCTGCAAAGCAGTCAGAGCTACACCAAGATACGTGCTGGGCAGAAAATGAGCATTTGGGTTGGTTGATCTGATGTCCTGAATAAGGCTTTCCTTTTTTCTTTTCAGATTTGTTCAATAAATGTAAAGGTGACTTGATTGAAGTCAGAGACGGCACCTTGAAAACTCAGCCAAACCTGCTAGAAAACTTAGTCTTCTTTGTTGAGGTATTTATTTATTTTTTCTGGAAAATGGAAGTTGTGGAACACTATAGAGTGGAAATGTTGAGACAAAAAGCAGTGAGTTGCATGCTTAATCAGTAATGAAAACAGAGCTCTTGCATATTCTGAGTCTTTCCAGTATGTACACTTAAAATGAGTTTAGAAGCCTCCTGTAAATGCAGCTTGTAACA
>NW_011116941.1:0-480 GCF_000146605.3 Meleagris gallopavo
CTGGTTTACACTGGTCTATAACAGTTGATAGCAACCCATACTGGTCTATACTGGTTTATATCGGTTGACAGCAGCCCATACTGGTCTATACTGGTTTATACCAGTTGATAGCAACCCGTAGCAGTCTATACTGATCTATACTGGTTTATACTGGTGTATATCAGTTGATACCGGCCCATACCAGTCTATACTGGTCTATACTGGTCTATATCAGCTGATAGCAGCCTATAGCGGTCTATTCTGGTCTATACCAGTTCATACCGGCCCATACTGGTCTATACTGGTCTATACCGGTTGCTAGCGGTCCATAGTGGTCTATACTGGTCTATACTAGTTTATACCGGTTCATACTGGTCTATACCAGTTCATACCAACCAATACCAGCCTATACTGGTCTATACTGGTCTATATCAGCTGATAACAGCCTATAGTGATCTATTCTGGTCTATACCAGTTCATACCGGTCCATACTGGTCTATA
>NW_011116943.1:0-332 GCF_000146605.3 Meleagris gallopavo
ATCCCATAACCCAGTTCCCATATCCCATTTCCCAGTTCCCATATCCATACCCCACATCCCAGTTCCCACTCCCCAGTGCCTATCTCACATCCCAGTGCCCAGTTCCCACTCCCAGTTCCCACATCCTACATCCCAGTTCCCATATCCTGTATCCCACTCCCAGTTCCCACTCCCGTACCCCATATCCCATATCCCACATCCCAGTGCCTGTATCTTACATCCTACACCCCATAGCTCATATCCCGCTCCCAGTCCCCACATCCCATGTCCCATACCCCATTCCCTATATCCCATACCCCACAACCCATACCCTATATCCCATACCCCACAAC
>NW_011116944.1:0-619 GCF_000146605.3 Meleagris gallopavo
TTCCCTTTTCCACACATTTTTTTCCAAACAGCACCCTTAGGTAGTTCTCTTCCAATGCACTTCATTCTGAAAGATGTATTGTCCACGAACCCAGTACACAAGCACAAAGGTCCAGTTCATGCCCTGGTCCCCAAAGATGCCTGCAGAATACCAATCTATGAATAGCACGTAAGTAAAGCTCTAAGTAAATTCGCTGTCTCCAAATCAATCCTAATCTTTATCACATATTGTCCTGTGAGAATAATATATTAAAAAAAAAAAATAGAAAGGTTCTTTTTGAACTCTTCGCTCACACAGCTGTAAGTGTACAAAGAGTATCTGCTCAAAAGGAAGTGGTTGCTCATCCTGTCGGGGCAATTCCTTGGCTTATTCCTTTGCAAATGCACTTTCACCATGTGAAAGCCTGACATGATGCTGACTGTGGATATGGAAAATTAAATAAGATAAGATCATACACAGATTAAGATAACAACTTCTTTGAGTTCTTTAGGATCCAAAGAGTAATACTGATTAGATCTTAAAGCCCCAGTACACTGAGAATGTAGCAGGATGTTCCACAAAACTCTTAATGCGGTCACAACACAATCTCTGAGGCTTATGTTTAATATTAAGCCTAAAT
>NW_011116945.1:0-398 GCF_000146605.3 Meleagris gallopavo
CCAACCTTAACTAAGCCCTAAGCCAACCCTAATCCAATCCTAACCCAACCTGAGCGGAGCGCTAACCCAACCTTAAGTGAGCCCTAACTCAACCCTAACCCTAATCATCCTCGAGGATGCTGCACGCTCCTGAGACTCTCCGCTGTGTGTACCCACGTGTGCTCCCCATCTTGTGCATTCTGTCCCAACTGCTCAAAGATGGAAGTAGGGACACGTGTTAGCACTGATGGGGAATTAAGGGAACGGTGGCAAAGTCTTGTCAAGAAGGACCAAGGTCCACGTCCCATATGCTGTCCTTCACTCCAAAGTCTTCTGAAGCATTTCCAAATCCATGTGATGTTCAGAATAATGAAACTTCTTATTTAGAGATGAGATGCTTCAGGTGCCCTAAGAGGCGT
>NW_011116946.1:0-468 GCF_000146605.3 Meleagris gallopavo
AAATACTGGCTTCTCCTCATTCTTCCACCGTTTGTCTTTGGCTGTCTGAATCACATACTGTCATTCTCACTTTCTCGACTCACCCTGCCACTTTCCTCTTCTTCCTTCTATGAGTTGCTGAATATCGTAAGTTGGAGGAATCATTGAGTCCAACTGCTGAGTCCATACAGAACTATATAAAAATTAAAATATATGTCTGAGAGTATTTTCCAAATGCTTCTTGGATTCAGGCAGGCTTGGTGCCATGATCAATATCCCAGGGAGCCTGTTCAACCACCTTCTTGGTGAAGAAATTTTTTCTAATACCCAACCTGGCCCTCCCCTGACGCAGCTCCATGCTGTTCCCTCAGGTCATATCTTTGTCAGCAGAGAAAAATTAACAAAAACAACATGAAAAGACAAAATGAAAAAACGATGTGAATCTCTCTCCATTCTTAATTAGAAAGTCTTTATTCCTGCCCTCATCAA
>NW_011116947.1:0-377 GCF_000146605.3 Meleagris gallopavo
ATATGCAATCACAGAGACCACTCTTTGTGCAATGTTTTAAAACCTAAGGGAATCTGCCCTCAACAATGTATGCCCATAATAATGTATTTTGGAATTACGCTGCAATAAGCAGCATGGTCACCTCAAGAGATTTTATTTGTAAAAATATTTTAATTATACAATTTCATAAGTACAAGTCAGTCTCTCTATGAAAGTTGCAAGTCTTTTCTTGATGCCAAGGTGGGCTGTTTTGGCAGAGGGAAGTAAGATGGGATTGGAGCAACACTCGTCTTTTAATTTTATCTATCAACTAAAGAAACCTAAGATATCAACATCAGTAAGAATCCTACACTTGTAATAACAAGTCCTCCAAGATCCTTCCACACTATGCTTCTCAT
>NW_011116948.1:0-465 GCF_000146605.3 Meleagris gallopavo
GGAAGTGGAAGCAGGGTTGTGTAGCCTGGGAAGAATATAGGGACATTGTCCATATGTGTAGAAATAAGATTAGGGAAGCCAAGGCACAGATGGAGCTGAACTTGGCGAGGGATGTGAGAAATAACAAGAAGGGGTTCTTCAGGTACATAAGCAGGAGGAGACAGATCAAGGAGAGTGTTCCCCTTATGATAAATGAGGATGGAGAACTGGCTTCCTCAGACAAGAAAAAAGCTGAAGTGCTCAATAAGTGCTTTGCCTCAGTCTTCACTGGTGGTCAGACTTCTCCCCATGTGGGAGGAGGCTCCTCCCATGGCCAGAAAGGCCAATGGCATCCTGGCTTTTATCAGGAATGGTGTGGTGAGCAGGAGTAGGAAAGTAATCCTGCCCCTGTACTTGGCATTGGTGAGGCCTCACCTTGAGTACTGTGTTCAGTTTTGGGCACCTCAGTACAGAAAGGACATTGAG
>NW_011116949.1:0-445 GCF_000146605.3 Meleagris gallopavo
ATTACTCGGAATACAAGTGAAGTGGGAAAAAAAACCACCATAAACAACAGCACTCACTGATATCTCAAGACACATTTACCTCAGACACTGAGGGGTTTGAACTGAAATCACTATTTTCATCAGTAAATATTTCAAGCTTCCTATGCCCTGCCTGAACTATTACCTCTGATGAGAACTCCCGTTTTTCTTCTGCTTTGCATGATTACTTGAGCTTTTACTCAGCCAGGGCTTATAAACAAGAGGAGATGCAAACCACAGAAGAGTACAGTAACAAACAAGCTACAGTGCTTGACAGAAATTACTTGACAGAAATTGAGGAAAGGGGGGGCCGTGAGATTGCTTTCTTGAGTGAATCCCTTAACCTTAAACAAAGAACTTCAATTGCAGACAGAAGCAAGAGCTGGCGACAGCTTCAAATTAACCAAGACAAACAAAGGACTCAAGC
>NW_011116950.1:0-393 GCF_000146605.3 Meleagris gallopavo
GGGTTGCGGCACAGCTGCCTCCTGCGCTGGAATGCAAACTGCAGCGCTGCCACCGCCGCCCTGCTGTGTGTCGGGGGGGGGCTCAGCCACGGGACCCTGCGTGGAGCAGAGGTGTGACGTGGAGCGTGCGCCCTGCTGGCCCTGGGGCTGCACCGGGGCCTTTGTTGCAGCATCCCAGCACCTGCGGCCTGCTGCTGGGGACAGCAGTGCCTGGTGGCCATCTGCAGTGTCCCCATGGCCATTGTGTCCCTATGGCTGCAGTGTCCCTATGGCTGCAGTGTCCCTATGGCCATAGTGTCCCCATGGCCGCAGTGTCCCTATGGTTGCAATGTCCCTATGGCCACAGTGTCCCTATGGCTGCAGTGTCCCTATGGCTGCAGTGTCCCTATGGCC
>NW_011116951.1:0-773 GCF_000146605.3 Meleagris gallopavo
GGCATGGCATGGCATGGTATGGCATCGCCAGCACGGCATGGCATGGCCAGCATGGCACAGCATAGCACGGCATGACACGGCATGGTATGGCATTGCTGGCACGGCATGGCCAGCATGGCACAGCATGGCATGGCATGGCGCAGCATCACCAACATGGCATGACACGGCATGGTATGGCATTGCTGGCACGGCATGGCCAGCATGGCACAGCATGGCATGGCATGGCACAGCATCACCAACATGGCATGGCACGGCATGGTAGGGCATTGCTGGCACGGCACGGCATCACCAGCATGGCATCATCAGCATGGCACAGCATGGCCTGGCATGGCATGGCATCACCAGCATGGCACAACATGGCACAGCATGGCCTGGCATGGCATGGCATCACCAGCATGGCACAACATGGCATGGCTTGGCCAGCATGGCACCACCATCATGGCCCAGCACCACATGGCACAACCAGCAGAGCCAGGATGGCACGGCCAGCATAGGATGCTAGAGCCATAGAGCCATAGGATGACAGAGCCACGGGACGGTGATAGAGCCAGGGGACCCATAGATCCGTGGGATGATAGAAGGAAAGAACCACAGGAGAGAACCACGGGATGGTAGAGCCATAGGATGATGGTAGAGCCATAGAGCCATAGGATGATAGAGCCATAGAACCATAGGATGGTAGAGCCATAGAACCACAGGATGGTAGAGCCATAGGATGATAGAAGGGTAGGACCATAGAAGGAGAGAACCATGGGATGGTAGAGCCATAGGAT
>NW_011116952.1:0-313 GCF_000146605.3 Meleagris gallopavo
CATCTTTAGGGTGTCCCATCCATGGGGTGTCATATATTTGGGGTTCCCATCTTCCCCATCTTTATGGTGTCCCATCCATGGGATGATCCATCCTTGGGGTGTCACATCTTTGGGGTTCCCAATCTCTGGGGCACTCGATCCATGGGGTGTCACGTCTTGGGGATCCTCAAACTGTGGGGTGTCCGCTCCACGAAGTGCCTCATCTATGGGGTGCCATATTTTCAGGGTTCCCAATCTCTGGGATGTCCCATCTGTGGGGCAGTCAATCCATGGGGTGTCACATCTTTGGGGTTCCTCATCTTTAGGGTGTCCC
>NW_011116953.1:0-509 GCF_000146605.3 Meleagris gallopavo
ATGGACCTGAAGCCAGCAGAACAGCTATTCCTGAAGCACAGAGACCAGGAGAAGCTCTGGGGAGTATTTACAAACAGCTGGAGCTGACGCAGCCCCACACAATTCCTGTTTGCAGCAACTGTGTGAGCGTGAAGTTTTTGGTTTGAGTGTTGTTGTTGCTGTTGTTTTTTGAAATAGAAAGAGTTGCTGACTCAACTGCCTTTATACTTGAAGCCTGAAATGAAAAGCAGACCTGATCACATTGTAACTGGGAGCAACCCCCAGGGAACATCCAAACAGAAGGATGTAAATGCAACAGAAACATACCCCTAATTAACAAGCTCTACCACTTCTCAACAACAAAAATTGTTTGGAAGGTTGTTACTGCTGGTTCTCAGAGTACACATTGCAGAAAACAAGTTTGCAAGCTCAGACCTGCCTGGAAAGCATCCTTCTCAGAACCACAAAGCGCTCCCCAGCAATTCACATCTAGCCAGATCACTGGCTCACGTAGGAGCATCACATCCAGT
>NW_011116954.1:0-373 GCF_000146605.3 Meleagris gallopavo
AGAAATGGCCGCAGGCCCCAACAGCCAGCCGCCATGTTTGGGCCAGCACGTGGCACTCAGAATCCTGTCGCCATGGGCACCAAACTGCCTTCAACTGCATCCCTCAGCTGATCCAGCAGGAGACAGCAGCCCTTCAGACTCTCTCCAAGAGATACTTTGTATTTCTTGTTGTTTTTGAGGACAGGATGGAGCAGCCACCTTTCAAGAAGAGGCGGCTGCTGGAAGAGGCTGATGACATCGAGCCCATGGAGGTGGACCCGCCTGGCAGCCAAGAAGAGCCCATGGAGGTGGATCCACCTGTGGCAGATGAGCTGATGGAAGTGGATCCACCTCCATCGGGGCAGACTGGCCATCTCTCTGCTGCTGCCAGGCC
>NW_011116955.1:0-401 GCF_000146605.3 Meleagris gallopavo
AAAAAAAAAAGAAAAATTACTCCTTTAAGACGAATTTGCCTAGGGTAGGCTTGGAGTCAGAACAGATTTGCGTATCGTCATACCACCATGTCCTAAATAAAGGTCTCTTCTGACTTCTTTATTTTTTTTTCTAAGGCTTCATAGAGAGGATTGTTAGGAACTTATTCTTGTAACATTTAGAGACACAACAACCCCAGGCAATGCTACAGGTTTGGGACAGAGTGGCTGGAAGTCTGTGTAGAAGAATTGGACTTGGAGGTGTTGTCTGCACGTAGCTGAACGTGAGCTAGCAATGTGCCCAGGTGTCCAAGAGGGCCAGTGGTGTCCTGGCTTGTATCAGAAATAATGTAGTCAGCAGGAGCAGGGAGGGGATCTTCTTCTGTAGATCGGAAGATCTCGTA
>NW_011116956.1:0-764 GCF_000146605.3 Meleagris gallopavo
ACGGCAATTGTTGCGCTTCTGCTGTCTTTGATGTTCGGCTGCCCTTCTTCATTTTTCTTTTTGAATATGAAGAAAACATTTAAAAAGAAAGGAAAATAGCAACGTAGTATTGTTCCATAACTAGAAGGAGGGGTAGCTACAGGCACCGTGTGGCTCGCATCGAATAAAGAAAGAAGATTCTCCTTGGCCCTGCTCTTGCTATTAGTATGTTCGAAAAAACAGTTTTTTAATCATCTCGAGCAACGGTGGCCAGATTAAGGTCTCGCTGGGTTTTTGCCTGCCTAATTTTCTCCCTGCGTGTCCTGGCAACATCCTTGTACTCTTGCCGAGTTGCCTGTCCCTTCTTCCAAAGATGGCCAACTCCTGGCCTGCCCGGTCAGTACGCAGTCATTTGACGGGAGGGATCGGCACCAAAAAGTCCCCAGCGCGTTTGAGGAGGAGCCGATAAGGGTGTCATGGTTTTATGATTTTTGGTTATCAGTATTCCACATCATAATATCATGTAATGCACTGGGGGTTTGACTGATGATGCTCAAGTTCCTGGTGTCTGTCCGGATGAGAAGAAGAACTACGTTTCCCCAGGGGTCTTTACTGTCAGCGAGGAGATAGAAGTCCTGGCAAGGTCACCTGATGTTCTCTTCTTTGCCTGCGCTTCTCCATCTGCTTTTCTCTGTCTGCTTTTCTTCATCGGCTCCACTGGACTGCACTTCTCACCTCAGCGTTGTGGTGAGACCTATCCACCTTTCAGACACACTCTCTCTCTC
>NW_011116957.1:0-444 GCF_000146605.3 Meleagris gallopavo
AAAGTTGGCTGCATTTGCACTGGATAGAAAAACAAAATGTTGTTTTCTCACAGCATAGTTTAGAACAGCTTTAGCGTGTGACTCAAGAGGAATCTCTCTTTCTCTTTCTTTTTATAGGAACTCCAGGATGGTTTCATATGAGTTCAAGTTCTTTGTATTTTTGTTTACTTAAAGGCACCAAACTCTAGCATCAATTTTTTTCTCAAAGGTTTAACCACTTATAAGAAATTTTATCACTGTATACTTTACTTTACTCAGGACTGCAGTCATAATCAAAGCATAATCTTTTTGTCAACAGGAAAAACTCATTAAAGAAGGCCTTCACTACTACTAACTCAGTGAACAACAACATATATATATATACATATATTTTCATGGACAAAGTTCATATTTTGCAGCTAGTAAAGACACATCATAAGCTTTACTCTCAGAATAATTCCTTTA
>NW_011116958.1:0-497 GCF_000146605.3 Meleagris gallopavo
AGAGGCAGGGCACGCAGCAGGGCTGTCCCTGCCATTTAGTAGGACACTTTTGATGCCTGTGAGTCTGCGATACGAGGCAGCTTTCTGCTAGGCCTCTGCTTAAAACTGTCTCTTTGTGTGTGTTCCCACAAATGTTTGGTGGCTTTTCCTGTACGGTGTCCTTTGTCAGCACCATAGTGCTCAGCTGTGTTTTAAGAGTGAGATAAGGTTGATGGCATACTCTAGATTCATCATTTCCCTGGTAACATCAAAATGGTATAAGTTAGTTACTCATTTTCTCCCTACATCAAATCTCTGTCAAGGGCACATTCAAGAAATCACAAAAGGTATTTCTATTATTATTACATGATTTTTTTAGTATTTGGAAATGGCTGGAAATTTGCCATCCACCACTTTCCACAACTGGGTGAAAAAATATCTCAGAAAATAACAAAATGACAAACTAGCTAGTGAATCAACAGCTGAAATTGTTGAAATTGGAAGTGTTTAACAAGTAA
>NW_011116959.1:0-544 GCF_000146605.3 Meleagris gallopavo
TTTATTTCTTTCTTAAGTTGACTGCACTGTCAACATTGTAACAATTGCTATAACTAACCTCTAAGTTGACAACTTCTTTAAGGTCTTTCTCTGTCCTTTGTACAACTATAGTCAATGGCAAATCTCAATCTCCAACTACTAAAGACTGGACATAGTAGCTTCCAAGCTGCAAGTCTATTTAAATATCAGAAACTCCCATACTGTAAGATTAACACCGTGGTTACAAGCTATGCTGTATCAAGAAGTTTTGGCCCTGTCCATCGCCAGTTCAAATTTAACATTTCCTAATTCAAATCTGTAGTCACTTAAAGTGCTGCTACACAGCTTCCAAATCTAGCTAGGCAACAGAGAGAATACAAATTTTACTCAGCACAGCAGAATTGAAGTTAGATAAGTCAGTCTACACCTAAAAAGGCTTTCAAGTCTGCACTTGGGCTTACGTAGGAGGCCCAAGCTGAGTATGTGATGTCACTGCTGATGCCTCATTTGTGCTAACAACAAGAAGACTTCTAAAAAACAAAAACAAAACAAAACAAAAAAAAAA
>NW_011116960.1:0-575 GCF_000146605.3 Meleagris gallopavo
CCACTGAGACCCACTGAGACCCATTGAAACCCACTGAGACCCATTGAGCCCCACAGCACCCCATAACCCATTGTGCCCCATAACCCACCCTGAGTCCCACTGAATCCCGAGCCCCACTGCGCCCCATAACCCGCGCTGAACCCCATAACTCCAACCCGTTGCCCTGAGTCCCAAAGCACCCCATAACCCTCAGCCCCACTGCGCCCCTCCCCATTACCTCCCCCACCCCCGCTGCCCACCCCACACCTTCTGGTCCCCCTCCTTCACCCCACAGCCCACCCCATCGTGCCCCCCACATCCCCGTCCCCATCTCTGGGGCCACCCCACAGCCCCCCCTGCCCCCCCCAGGCCATCTGCCCGCACTGAGGACCAGGGATGGGGCATCATCTCCAAAGCACAGCAGATCATCGCCCACCTCAGGAAGCAGGTGTGGGGCGGCTGTGGGGCAGCGGTGGGGCGGTAATGGGGTGGCAATGGAGCAACAGCGGGGTGCAGCAGTGGGGTGGCAGTGGGGCAGCAATGGGGCACAGTGGGGCACAGTGGGGCAGCAATGGGGCACAGTGGGGCAGCAGTGG
>NW_011116961.1:0-647 GCF_000146605.3 Meleagris gallopavo
TTCAGGACCCTCCAGGGCTGACCCGAATCCCAAAATCCCGACCCAAAGTTCCCAAATCTGGCCCTAAATCCCATTACCTGACCCCAAAATGCCATTCCTGGATCTCAAAACCCCAAATCTGACCCCAAAAATGCCAGCATTTGACCCCAAATATCAAAACCTGACCCCAAAATGCCATTCCTGGACATTTAACCCCCAAATCTGACCCCAAACTGCCACAAGTTGACCCCAAATACCCAAGCTTGACCCTAAAATGTTGTTACGTGACCCCAGAACCCCAAAATTTGACCCCAAATCCCAAAATCTGACCCCAAAGCCTCAAAATTCGACCCCGAAATACCGTAAATTGACCCCAAAGTTGCAGAATCTGACCCCAAAACGCTTTTCCTAAATCTCAAAGCCCCAAATCTGCCCCTCCAATGCCACAATCTGACCCCAAAAACCCAAATTTGACCCTAAAATGTTGTCATTTGACCCCAAGACCCCAAAATTTGTCCCCAAAGCCCCAAAATCTGACCCCAAAAACACCCGAAGTTGACCCCAAAACACCAAAATTCGGCCCCAAAATACCAGAAATTGACCCCAGAATGCCAGAATCTGACCCCAAGTCGCCATTCCCGGACCTCAAACCCCAAATCTGACCCCAA
>NW_011116962.1:0-430 GCF_000146605.3 Meleagris gallopavo
GGGAAAAGCCACGGAACAGAGCCACAGCCTGAGAAGTTACAAACTAGCAGCAGGAGACAAGTAATTATAGAACAGGGAAATGTACAGGGAACTCATTTGGGTGAGCAGCCGCTGATTAACAACACAACATTTGTTTTCTTTATTTATGGCCTGGCATTGCAGAAAATTGATACGAAACTCCCCGCATACTACATGGCTGGTGACACGTTCAGCAAATGAGGAGTCTGGGAAGAAATCAACCTGAATTATTCCCACTGTTACTCAGCCTCGTCCCTCTCATTCCCCAAAGGAGCAGTGGTGGCACAGCACTGTGTTGGCATCTGGGTGTCCAAACGCTCAGCAGTGGGTTGGGGACAGCCAGGTGGTGGCTTTGGGACAGAGATCTGCAGCTCCTTGGGCTCCTGAAAGGATGCAGGGCTGTGTATGGCTG
>NW_011116963.1:0-2710 GCF_000146605.3 Meleagris gallopavo
GAGAAGAGCAGCTACGTTCCCCAGGGGCTTTGCGGTCAGCGAGGAGATAGAACTCCCGGCAAGGTCACCTGATGCTCTCTTCTTTGCCTGCGCTGCTTCGCTTGCGCTTCTCTGCCTGCGCTTCTCGCCTGCGCTTCTCTGCCTGCGCTTCTCATCTCAGCGTTGTGGTAAGGCCGATCCACCATCAATTTCACACTCTCTCTCCTTATAAAATTCTGTTGATACCATATTTAGTAAATTACTTTGTTTTACCTCAGATTGTTGCCACTGTTTTCAATTATTTCGGGGTCCCTTATTTTCTTTTTTTCCGGGGGCGCGGATCCGCGGATCCCTCCGCCCTTCTAGTCACGGAACCGGGCCGAACCAGCCCGTAAACCGTTGACACATATGCTCAGAAAACCAAAGGATTATACCTTAAATTATTAGATGAAGAACCCAACATCCTTGAGTAGACTGTTGAAGAGAAGGAATTAATAGAAGAACTAAAACAAAGCCTAATTACAGCTCCAGTCTTAGCTCTTCCCTCATTAAATAAACCCTTCCAGCTCTTTCTTACTGTAGATCAGGGGGCAGCTCTGGGGGTGCTGACCCAGGAATGGGAGGGGTAAGCGTCTGCCAGCATCATACCTATCTATCTAAGCTGCTGGATCCGGTATCTCGGGGATGGCCAGAGTGCATCCAAGCTGTAACAGTGACCTCTCTTCTGGTGGAAGAGAGCACAAAATTGACCTTTGGAAACCATTTGGTAGTCACTACTCCACATCAGGTGAAAATCATTTTAATTCAAAAAGCTGGAAGATGGTTAACCGACTCTAGAATTCTGAAGTATGAAGCAGTCTTGATTGAAAAGGATGATATAGTGTTAACCACTGAATCTTGTCTGAATCCAGCCACTTACTTGTGAAAGGGGGAGGAGAAAGGGGAAAATATTGAACATAATTTTACGGATGTAATTGAGTATCAGACTAAAGTAAGATCTGACCTGCAAGATACCCATGTTGGAGACGGAAAGCTTTTGTTTATTGATGAGTCCTCGAGGGTGGTGCACGGAAAAAAATATAATGGGTATGCTGTAGTGGATGGGGCAGAGGGGGAGGTAAAAGAGATGGGCTGGCTGCCTAATAATTGGTCAGCTCAGACGTGAATTATATGTCTTGAATCGAGCACTTCACCTCCTTAAAGGAGAGGAAGGAACTATATTTACTGATTCAAGGTGTGCCTATGGAGTGGTACATACCTTTGGAAAAATTTGGGAAGAATGAGGATTAATCAATAGTAAAGGAAAGGAATTAGTTCATGAAGAACTGGTCAGACAAATTCTGGAAAGCCTACTGTTACCCACTGAAAGTGCAATAGTACATGTAAAAGGGAATCAGAAGGGGAATTCAATTATTGCCCAGGGAAACGGAGTAGCAGATAAAAGAGCTCGTGAGGCTGCTTTACAGTCAACAATTATCATGAACTAGGTCGTGCAGGAAGTACCTCCGCCTCCCCCAAGACAGATATTCAGTGAAAAAGAAAAAGAAATTTTAGGGATTTGGAGGCCATAGAATCTGAAGGCAGATGGGCCCTTCCAGACGGGAGAGAAGTGCTAAATAAAGCAGTGACAAGGGAAATGTTAAGCACCTTGTATCGAGGGAGTCACTGGGGAACAGAAGCTGTGTGACGCTTGTTGTGGTTTTGTGATTTTTTGTAAGCCAACTCTATCAGGTGACATGAAAGATGAAAAATTTCACGTGGGATCCTGAGCAGCAGCAGGCTTTTGAGCAGATTAACCAGGAGATAGCCTGTGCCGTGGCCCTAGGGCCAGTACGGATGGGACAGGATGTAAAGAACATCCTCTACATTGCTGCTGGAGAGAAAGGTCCCACTTGGAGTCTGTGGCAAAGAGCCTCAGGAGAGACCCGAGGCCGACCCCTGGGATTCTGGAGTCGAGCCTACAGGGGGTCAGAAGAGTGCTACACTCCAACTGAGAATGAGATCTTAGCCGCATGTGAGGGGGTTCGGGCTGCTTCTGAAGTAATTGGCACCGAAACGCAGCTCCTTCTGGCACCTCGACTGCCAGCGCTGAACTGAGTGTCCAAGGGAAAGGTCCCCTCCACCCATCACGCTACTGATGCCTCTTGGAGTAAGTGGATTGCATTGATTACACAACGAGCTCAGATGGAGAACCTCAGTCGTCCAGGGATCCTAGACGTCATCATGGACTGGCCTGAAGGCAAAAAGTTTGGAACATCACCAGGAGAAGAGGTATCGCATGCTAAAGAGGCCCCACCGTACAATGAACTACCAGAAAATGAAATTTGCCCTGTTCATGGAAGGATCATGTCGTATTGCGGGAAAACATTGCAGATGGAAAGCTGCTGTGTGGAGCCCCACACGACAAGTTGCAGAGGCCACTGAAGGAAAAGGAGAATCGAGCCAATTTGCAGAGGTAAAGGCTGTCCAACTGGCCTTGGATGTTGCTGAACGGGAGAGGTGGCCAATGCTTTATGTTTACACTGACTCGTGGATGGTGGCAAATGCTCTACGGGGATGGTTACAGCAGTGGGAGCAAAACAACTGGCAAAGAAAGGGTAAACCTATTTGGGCTGCTGACCTGTGGAAAGATATTGCTGCCCGAATAAAGAATATGGTTATAAAGGTGCGTCACGTAGATGCCCATGTGCCCAAGAATAGGGCTACTGAAGAGCAGCAAAATAACCATCAG
>NW_011116964.1:0-451 GCF_000146605.3 Meleagris gallopavo
CAGAAGGGAAAATGGCCCCATAAGGAGCCCCCACCCCATAAGGAGCCCTGACCCCATAAGGAGCCCCGACCCCATAAGGGAGCCCCAATCCCATAAGGGAGCCCCAATCCCATAAGGAGCCCCGACCCCATAAGTAAGCCCTGACCCCATAAGGGAGCCCTGACCCCATAAGGAGTCCTGACCCCATAAGTGAGCCCTGCCCCCATAAGGGAGCCCTGACCCCATAAGGGAGAACGGCCCCATAAGGAGTCCTGACCCTATAAGGAGCCCCGACCCTATAAGGAGCCCTGACCTCATAAGGGAGCCCCGACCCCATAAGGGAGAACGGTCCCATAAGGGAGAACGGCCCCGTAACGGAAAATGGCCCCATAAGGAGCCCTGACCCCATAAGGAGCCCCGACCCCATAAGGAACCCCGACCCCATAAGGGAGAATGGCCCCATAAGTTTTTT
>NW_011116965.1:0-413 GCF_000146605.3 Meleagris gallopavo
GAACCATATATTTAGGCTGAAAATTAAAAACACAGTAGAAATTGAATGATATGTCTTGTTTATTATATAATACTAAGATTTTAGTAATAATTCGAACTGACCTAAACTAAACATATTACGTGTCAAACCCTAAAAAAATTCTATTATAAACTATCCTCCTAATTAGTTTTAGAAGCAAATTAGTGTTATTTTAAATTTAAGTCGATAGCATTTTTTGTAAGAAGTACATATTTTGCCACTGTTCGTTGTTACAGTCAAATGTTTCTCAGAAAACAATTATTTTTTTTTAATTGTCTGTCTCTCACTCAGCAAATATTTTGTCTTTACTGCATTTTTTTTTTGTCTTCCATGAAGAAAAGGCAGGTTAGGGAGGATGTTATTGAAGAGATTTTTTTGAATGTGCAATTTGATCA
>NW_011116966.1:0-306 GCF_000146605.3 Meleagris gallopavo
AAGGACATCTAAGGGGTGTCCTGGGGGGACCCAGGCGTAAATTAAGAACGTAGAAGAGCCGAGCTGCCAGATCATCTCAAAGTGTCAGAAGTTGAGCTAGAGCCAGCACCTCAGTCTGTCCAGACCAAGATGGCTTGGATGATTAGAAGTTTAAGCCTAATTAGCAAGAATCCCAGTAATGATCTGCCAGCTTTATATATACTAACACAATATTTATTTGCAGTGGAAATGTTAATGGCTGTATTTCATGATTTTTCCTGTCCTGCAGACAAAAAATATCCCTGTTTTATAGCTGGAAAGGAAGTA
>NW_011116967.1:0-3482 GCF_000146605.3 Meleagris gallopavo
GGATGGCGTGGGAAGCAATGGGGATGGTGTTGGGGTGGGAAAATGGGGTGGGAATGGCGTGGGAATCAATGGGGAGGGCTTGGAAAGCAGTGGGGATGGCATTGGGGTGGGAAAATGGGGTGGGAATGGCATGGGGTTCAATGGGAATGGCATGGAAAGCAATGGGATTGGTGTGGGAAGCAATGGGGATGGTGTTGGGGTGGGAAAATGGGGTGGGGATGGTATGGGAAGCAATGGGGAGGGCATGGAAAGCAATGGGAATGTTGTGGGAAGCAATGGAGAGGGCACGGAAAGCAGTGGGAATGGCACTGGGGTGGGAATGGTATGGGAATCAATGGGGAGAGCATGGAAATCAATGGGATTGGCATGGAAAGCAGCGGGAATGGTATTGGGGTGGGAAAATGGAATGGGAATGGCATGGAAAGCAACGGGGAGGGGATGGAAAGCAGTGGGAATGGCATTGGGGTGGGAAAATGGAGTGGGAGTGGCTTGGGAGTCAATGAGAATAGCATGGAAAGCAATGGGAATGGCATGGAAAGCAGTGGGATTGGTGTTGGGGTGGGAAAATGGGGTGGGAATGGTGTGAGAACCAATGGGATTGGCATGGAAAGCAGTGGGGGTGGCATTGGGGTGGGAAAATGGGGTGGGAATGGCACAGAAATGGGAAAATCTGGTAGGAGTGGCATGGAAAACCAATGGGAGTGGCATGGAAAACCAATGGGAGTGGCATGGGGATGGGAAAATAGAGTGGGAATGGCATGGAAACCAATGGGATTGTATTGGGAATGGGAAAATGGAGTGGGAATGGCACAGAAATGGGAAAAACAGGATGGGATTGGCACAGAAATGGGAAAATCTGTTAGGAGTGGCATGGAAAACCAGTGGGAACGGAACAAGGATGGGAAAATGGAGTGGGAATGGCACAGAAATGGGAAAAATAGGATGGGAATGGCACAGAAATGGGAAAATCTGTTAGGAGTGGCATGGAGAACCAGTAGGAACGGAACAGGGATGGGAAAATGGAGTGGGAATGGCACAGAAGTGGGAAAAATAGGATGGGGATGGCACAGAAATGGGAAAAATAGGATGGGGATGGCACAGAAATGGGAAAATCTGTTAGGAGTGGCATGGAGAACCAGTAGGAACGGAACAGGGATGGGAAAATGGAGTGGGAATGGCACAGAAATGGGAAAAAAAAGGTGGGAATGCAACAGGACTTTGTTGAGGTTGTGATGGGATCCTGTTGGGGATCCAACGGGAACGGTTGTGACTTTGTTGGCAGCAGTCGGAGCCGGGGGGAGCGCCGTGGAAGCGGGAGGGTCCGCAGGGCATTCGGAGGACCCTCCCCCATCCCACATCTGCGGGTCTTGCGGGCAGCCCTTCGACAACATGGAAGCCCTCCGAGAGCACTGCCGACGTCACCGGACCCAACAACAGTCGGTGTCGGTACCGGCGTCACCGGAACGACGTCCGTACGCCTGTAGTGTGTGTGGGAAGACCTATCGGCACGGGGGGAGTTTGGTGAACCATCGTCAGACCCACCAGACGGGTGTTTTCCCGTGCATGGTGTGTGCACGGTGGTACCCCAACATGGCCGCCTACCGCAACCACCTCCGCAACCACCCGCGGTGTAAAGCTGGGCTGCCGGCATCGCCGTCGCCCATCGGGTTCGTGGAGGAGGAGGAAGAGGAAGGGAGGAGGAGGCAGCAGTTGGCAATGAGGCAACAGTCGGCGGTGAGGCAGCAGTCGGTGGTCAGGCAACAGTCAGTGGCCAGGCAGCAGGCAGCAGTGCAGCAACAGGCAGCAACGCAGCGACAACAGTCGGCGGCGCGGCAGCAACAGGCAGCAGCGACGCAGCAGCAACAGGCGGCGACACAGCAGCAACAGGCAGCGGCGCAGCAACAGGCAGCGACGCAGCAACAACAGGCAGCAGTGCAACAGTCGTCGACGCGGCCGTTCCGGTGCGAGGAGTGCGGCCGGAGCTACAAACATGCTGGGAGTTTGGTGAACCATCGTCACAGCCACACCACCGGGCTGTTCCGGTGTTCCGCCTGTCACAAGGCTTTCTACAACTTGATGGCACTGAAGAACCATCGGAGGACTCACGCAGAGCGACGGTGCGGGATTTGTCCCAAAGAGATTCGGCTCCGGGAGCAGCTGGTGGGGCAACAGAACCAACAGCTGGATGGGGTACAGGCGGAGGAGGAGGTGTTGGAACAGGGGAAGGTGGTGGGGGTGGTGTTGGAGGACTCTTCGGTGCCAGCAACGGGGTTAAAAGTGGGAGAGGAGTCTCAACAGCAGCACCTTGACGCGATGGAGGACTCGTTGATGTCATCAACACCTCTGCGAGCAGAAGAGAGGCTTCCAAAACACTTAAATGTGATGGAGGCAGTGTTGGAGGACTCGTCAGCACCAGTAAAGGTGAAGGATGAGGCTCCAGAGCACCTCAGTGCAGCGGAAGCGGTGTTGGAGGACTCACTGATACCATTAAAGGTGAAAGATGAAGTTCCAGAACACCTCGGTGTGATGGAGGTGGTGTTGGAGGACTCACCGGTACTGGTAAAGGTGAAGGATGAAGCTCCAGAACACCTTAACGTGGTGGAAACGGTGTTGGAGGACTCCTTAGCACCACCAACAGCATTAAAGGTGGAAGAGGAACCTCTACAACACCTCAACACAGCAGAAATGGTGCTGGAGGACTCATCAACACCACTTAAAGTGAAGAATGAGGTTCCAGAACACCTCAGCATGATGGGAACGGTGTTGGAGGACTCATCAACAGCATTACGGGTGAAAGAGGAGCCTTTACAACACCCCACAGTGGTGGAAATGGAGTTGGAGGACTCATCAACAGTGTTCAGGGTGAAAGAGGAGCCTTTACAACACCCCAGCACGATGGAAATGGTGTTGGAGGACTCATCAACAGCATTGAGGGTGAAAGAGGAGCCTTCCAAGGCAATGGAAATGGTGTTGGGGGACTCAACAGCCTTAAGAGTGAAAGAGGAACCTCTGCAAAATTTCAACACGATGGAAACGGTGTTGGAGGACTCATCAACAGTGTTAAGGGTGAAAGAGGAGCCTTCACAGCACTTCAATACGATGGAAATGGTGTTGGAGGACTCGTCAACAGCATTAAGAGTGAAAGAGGAGCCTTCGCAACACCCCAAAGTGATGGAAGCGGTGTTGGAGGACTCATCAACAGCATTGAGGGTGAAAGAGGAGCCTTCCGAGGCGCTGGGAATGGTGTTGGAGGACTCACTGACACCACCAACACCCCTACAGTCTCCAGAGATGCCTTCAGGACACCTCAGCGCTGTGGTGACGGTGTTGGAGTCCTCCAGAACCCCCGTAACGTCGTCCCCAATGGTCGCTTGTAGGGCAGCCGGGCTCCCCGCTGCACCCCACAGCGCTGTCACCCCACATTTGGGGTGTCACGGGGTACAGCCAGCCGTGGGGCAGCGCCGCGGGTCCGTCCGTCACCG
>NW_011116967.1:3502-5366 GCF_000146605.3 Meleagris gallopavo
AAGTGGGGCTGAGGACCCCCAGGTGTGCCCTAAATGGGTCTGGGGATCCCAACACGGGGCTGAGGACCCCCAGAAGTGCCCTAAGTGGGTCTGGGGATCCCAACGTGGGGCTCAGGACCCTCCAGAAGTGCCCTAAATGGGTCTGGGGATCCTAACGTGGGGCTGAGGACCCCCAAACGTGCCCTAAATGGGTCTGGGGATCCTAAAGTGGGGCTGAGGACCCCCAAGTGTGCCCTAAATGGGTCTGGGGCTCCCAACATGGGGTTGAGGACCCCCAGGTGTGCCCCAAATAGTGTTTCCCCCCCACACCCAAAAGAAGAGGCAGAGGGTTGTGGGGCTGCAGACCATCACCTCTTTATTGCCGTGTTCTCCACCCCACAGCTGACCCCAAAAAGAGAGATTCATTCCTCTTCAGAGCCCTCCACGAGTTTGGGGTCCTCCATGGGTTTGGGGTCTTCTATGGGATTAGGGTCCTCTGTGGAGCTGGAGTCATCTGTTTTGGTGACCCTACAACGTCGAGGTCCTCCATGGGTTTGGGGTCCTCCATGGGTTTGGGGTCATCCATGGGTTTTGGTGACCCTACAGCATTGGGATCCTCTGTGGCGTTGGGTGACCCTACAACGCTGGGGTCCTCCATGGGTTTGGGGTCCTCCATGGGGTTGGGTGACCCTACAGTGTTGGGATCCTCCATGGGTATGGGGTCCTCTATGGGGTTGGGGTCATCCATGGGGTTGGGTGACCCTACAGTGTTGGGATCCTCCATGGGTATGGGGTCCTCTATGGGGTTGGGGTTCTCCATGGGGTTGGATGACCCTACAACATCGAGGTCCTCTATGGGTTTGGGATCTTCCATGGGTTTGGAGTCCTCCATGGGGTTGGGTGACCCTACAACACTGGGGTTCTCTGTGGCATTGGGTGACCCTACAACATTGGGGTCATCCATGGGTTTGGGTGATCCTACAATGTTGGGGTCCTCCATGGGTTTGGGGTGCTCCATGGGGTTGGGTGACCCTACAGTGTTGGGGTCCTCCGTGAGTTTGGGGTCCTCCATGGGGTTGGGTGACCCTACAGTGTTGGGATCCTCCGTGGCGTTGGGTGACCCTACAATGTTGGGGTCCTCTGTGAGTTTGGGGTCCTCCATGGGTTTTGGTGACCCTACAACGTTGGGGTCCTCTGTGGCATTGCGTGACCCCCAGATTCTGGGGTCTGCTGTGGGTCGGGGCACCTCCCAGAAATCATCCTCGGGTTCTTCGTCCTCTTTGGGGTCGGGGGGCAGCTCAGCAAAGTACGCCTCGCGCGTCACCCCATAAATCCAGCGCTCATATGGGGCCACGGCGGTGAACGTGGGGGGCTGCCCCATAGAGCAGCCCCCCCCGGTGGCGATCCCTTCCAGGAACCAGATCCCACGTTCCTCACACGCCAGGGGGGATCCCGCATCCGGCTGTAGGGTGGGAAAAGTGGGGCTCAGGGATCCCCCAAATCGCCCCATTGCAAAGACCCCGATGCGAGGAGGGAGGGCCCCGAATCACAAAGACCCCAAAATGAACCTAAAAACTCCAAACTGACCCCATTAAAAAAACAGTAGTGACCCAAAGGAACCCAAGAATCCCCAAAGTGACCCCAGAAATCCCAAATTCTCCCCAAAAGTGACCCAAAACCCCAATGGTCCCCAAAGGGACCCAAGAATCCCCAAAGTGACCCCAAAAATCCCATATTCTCCCCAAAAGTGACTCCCAAAAGCACACAAATCCACCCCAAACTGAGCATGGAGCCCCAAAAGGGACCCCAGAGGTCCCTAAGCGACCCCAAAAGTAGCAAAATTCCCTCAAAAGAAGCTTAAACCCCCAAAAGCCCTGGTAGTGAC
>NW_011116968.1:0-323 GCF_000146605.3 Meleagris gallopavo
TTGGAACATCCCTTGGCTTCATCAGAATTATAGTCCTGAGATAGAACAACATTATTATATCCCTTCTCCTGGTGCTTCTTTTCCAGCAGTTTTGTTCAAAGATGCTGTTTGTTTGTGATCTGTGAAATTCATTAACTACTTGCAGAGTTATCTGCTTTTGTGAATGCTCATGTGCTGTTTACCCAAAAAGTAAGTAGTCTTACAGTATATTACTGGGATCGTACAACTTATTGTTACTGGAAACTCCCTGTCTCAACACTATAAAATTGTGTACTTTTTGATTTGTGGCTGTGGGCTTAATTGTTCTGGGTAATGATAGTATG
>NW_011116969.1:0-774 GCF_000146605.3 Meleagris gallopavo
AGACCCCACAGAGACCCTATAGAGCCCCAAATCCCCGTAGGGAACCCCCAGATCCTACAGAGACCCTATAGAGCCCCAAATCCCCGTAGGGAACCCCCACACCCTACAGAGACCCTATAGAGCCCCAAATCCCCGTAGGGAACCCTCAGACCCTACAGAGACCCTATAGAGCCCCAAATCCCTGTAAGGAACCCCCAGACCCCACAGAGACCCTATAGAGCCCCAAATCCCCGTAGGGAACCCCCAGACCCCACAGAGACCCTATAGAGCCCCAAATCCCTGTAAGGAACCCCCAGACCCTACAGAGACCCTATAGAGCCTCAAATCCCTATAGGGAACCCTCAGACCCTACAGAGACCCTATAGAGCCCCAAATCCCTGTAGGGAACCCCCAGACCCTATAGAGACCCTATAGAGCTCCAAATCCCTGTAGGGAACCCCCAGACCCTATAGAGACCCTATAGAGCCCCAAATCCCTGTAGGGAACCCCCAGACCCTACAGAGACCCTATAGAGCCCCAAATCCCTATAGGGAACGCCCAGACTCCACAGAGACCCTATAGAGCCCCAAATCCTTGTAGGGAATTTCCAGACCCTACGGAGACCCTATAGAGCCCCAAATCCCCGTAGGGAACCCCCAGACCCTACAGAGACCCTATAGAGCCCCAAATCCCCGTAGGGAACCCCCAGACCCCACAGAGACCCTATAGAGCCCCAAATCCCTATAGGGAACCCCCACACCCTACAGAGACCCTATAGAGCCCCAAATCCCCGTA
>NW_011116970.1:0-891 GCF_000146605.3 Meleagris gallopavo
ATGGATCTTAGGATCTTGGCTGAACTGTGGGGTCCCACTTCCAACTGGGACAGCAAAGGTAACTGCAGTCCCCAGGGATTAAGACCTAGAGCAACACACAACGACAACAGTCCCAGGAAAGGACAGACAGAAAGCCTAACTAGAAAGACAGGGCACCAAACCCAGATGCCTGCTGTGTGTCTGTACCTCTCTTGGGTGCTGTGCCACACTCCGTGCTCCTCCTCTGGCTTCCTGTTCTACAGCCAGAGCAGAAACTCATGTTTAAGCTGCAGTGCGCTTGCACAAAGCATTACTGCTCTCATTCCTGCTCAGATGGCAGCACAGGAACCCTGGTCTGCCTGACAGCTCTGCGTTCTGCAGAGCAAAGGTGCACCACCAAAGAAAAGGTGCAAAAGTTGAGGAAGGTATTTTTTGGCCCTAAAGGGAATTTACTCAAGCACCATTGTTGATACACAGACATCTGTCTCACTACTGCCATCCACTGCCACTGTTGGCATCTCCAAAGCTTCCACGATGGTTACTTGACATCCCCTGCAGCACTGCACCCTCAGAAGTAATGCTCAAAGTGCATTCCTCCATCCTTCATGACAGAGGACTGAAGAAACTCACTTTTGCGTGGCAGGAAGGACGGTGCGTCCCCATCGCGTCCCTCTGTGCGCTGCAGGGCGCAGTTGGATCTCTGGCAGTCAGCTGGATGCTGCTCCCAATCGCGGGGAACCGCGCGGCGCTGCTTCTGAGGAGAGAAAGGAGAAACGTCGGTGGGGACGGGCAGCCAAGGTTTGCACAGAGCTTCCAGGTCGTGCCAGAGATAGATTATCAGAGCGCTGAGAGATTAATTACCACTAAGGGAAAATACAGCCTAAGCCATGTCCACGCCATTAGCCCGGGCTG
>NW_011116971.1:0-602 GCF_000146605.3 Meleagris gallopavo
ACTCAAATGATTCTATGATTCTGTTGTTTCTATATTCTTAATGATTAAATTAATTTATGACTAATTATGAAGCACTGGTTAATTCTATAGTTCACATGATTCCTTGAAGAACTCGTAAGTGTGGTAGGACATATTTATCAATGTGTCACGGAGTTAACGAGATCAATCTACACCCGTGACAGGGGGGCGGTAGGCCCCCTGCCCTCCCCTTCCCAGCCCACAAAATGGGAAGGAAGGGAGGATAACAAAAAAAACAGCGGCAACAATCTATGGAGGAAAACTTATTTTACTAATTATGATATCGGAATGCAAGATAACACAATATAATACAATCTGATTGAAAATTGAGACTAATAAATCAAATAAAACAGGAGAGAGAGAGAGTTCCCGACACCGATTCAAACCTGAAAAGCTTGGAACGGCCAGGAAAGCACCCTCCAGCACCCACTGCCAGGCAGTAAGAGACCGCCCCACCCGGAAGGGCCAGATCCCATGGCTTCTGTAATGTATAGGGATAGGTGCCTGGAATTGGAGCATTAACACTTAAACTCCCAGTACACTACATGATGTTTTGATGCGGAATACTGAGAACCAAAACAAAC
>NW_011116972.1:0-339 GCF_000146605.3 Meleagris gallopavo
ATACGTGTGTTGTGTGTGTCGTGTGTGTGAATGGAGCGAGTGCTGAAACTGCCGGCGGTGGGCAGCAAGTGGTACCTCACCAACAAGGTCATACGTGTGTCATACGTGTGTCATACGTGTGTCATACGTGTGTCGTGTGTGTGTCATGTCTGTGAATGGAGCGAGTGCTGAAACTGCTGGCGATGGGCAGCAAGCGGTACCTCACCAACAAGGTCATACGTGTGTCATACGTGTGTGTCATATGTGTGTGTCATACATGTGTATGTCATCTCATGTGTCCCCATACTCCCCCTACCCCCATACCTCCCTCCCAGACCCCATATCCCCCTCCCTGTCCCC
>NW_011116973.1:0-367 GCF_000146605.3 Meleagris gallopavo
TTTCTTGGTAGGGAGTATTTACATGTTACTACAACTGAGTTCTCAGATTAGATATTTTCTGTGACTTGCAATGTTAACATTTTTTAGAAGTCCATTTTGCTGCCTTTTTCCTTTTTCAGTTTTTATTTTAGATGACAGAAGGAAATTCTCAAAATGAAGGCTAATGTACAAGAATAATTTCTCAAAAAGCAAGGAACAGCAGCTATTTAAAACAAATGAACATGTAACAAGCTTACATCACTATAACAGCAGGATATAGAAGAAAAATGTAAAAATAGCCACTTCAAAAAAATTGTTTATTAAAGCCCTCATCTCCACAGCAGGAAATAAAAATACTGAAACAGCAATCTTAAAAATGATTTATTAA
>NW_011116974.1:0-481 GCF_000146605.3 Meleagris gallopavo
TCAATTCTGGCACAGCCTTTTTATAAGCAGCAATCTATGAATGATTTCTGAAACATCTTTTCATTCTGAATGACTTTCAAAATGAATTTATAAAATAAGCACAAAATTTAAGACTACGAATGCAAACAGTGCAGTTATTTCATAGTATTTTAAAGCTGTATTAATTTATAAAATCCTGACATTAGTGCCCAGCTCTGCATTGTTCTGAGTAGTTCTATAAAAACTTTGAGAGATTAAGTACCAAATTAAGTAATTTGCTAAAAAAAAAAAAACACCTTGGGATTTAAAGCTAACTATGTCATCTGTAGGCTTTATCCAAACAATAGACAAATGCATCTTGCAAAACAAAGTGCAAGTACAGAACTGAAGGATGTCTGTAGCACTTATTACATACACATACATACACTGAGGATAAAAAAGTGAATTATAAAATCTCTTATTGCAAAGTCCACAATATTTTGATAGAATGTTTTTGAAAGAA
>NW_011116975.1:0-354 GCF_000146605.3 Meleagris gallopavo
AACCGTGACCCTAAATGACCCCACAGTGACACCCTCCACTGTGACCCCAAAATGACCCCTGAATGACCCTAAAATGACCCCCCAATGTGATCCTAAATGACCCCCGCTGTGACCCTAAATGACCCCTGAATGACCCTAAAATGACCCCCCAATGTGATCCCCTATTGTGACCCTAAATGACCCCTGAATGACCCTAAATGACCCCTGAATGACCCTAAAATGACCCCCCAATGCGATCCCCGACTGTGACCCTAAATGACCCCTGAATGACCCTAAAATGACCCCACGTGACCCAACCGTGACCCTAAATGACCCCACAGTGACACCCTCCACTGTGACCCCAAAATGACCCCT
>NW_011116976.1:0-1048 GCF_000146605.3 Meleagris gallopavo
GCCTCAACCATCCTGATTGCCTCTCTCTATTGGCCTTTTTGCCATGGACTCCATCTGCCGTTCCTTCCTTGCTTTGTACTGCTGGGGCTCTAGTCTTAGACTAGGGACACCCTTGAAGTGCTTCTGAGCACCTGAGAAGCACAGACATCCTGCAGGACCTGGGTGTGCTGGTTGACATCAGGCTCAAGAAGAGCTAAGGTTGTGCCCTGGAAGCAAAGAGGTCCAAGTGAATTTTCAGGCATACAAAACACTCCATAACTATCTGTTCAAAAAACGTCCATTACTCATCATAGTCTTGTTGTGTCCTCAAATGGAATGCATTTCCTCGTTCCGGGCTCCAAAACATAAGTTTCTTAATGTTTTTAAAGCAGCCAGAGGAGGGCAGCAGAGACGATAGTGGGGCTGGAAGGCATATTCTGTGAGGAGACCCTGAGAACGTGTGGGTTGTCCAGTTTGGAGAACACGAAGTCTAGAGGCAGCCTCATTGCTCACTTCGACTTCCCAGGGAGGAAAACATAGAGGGTGCTGGTCTTTCCATCCCAGTAAATGATGAGCGCATATGTGGAGGAATGGCACAAAACTGCACCAGGAGATGTTCAGGCCAGATAGTCACGATAGTGGAAATCGTTCAGTCATGAAACATCCTAAGACTCAAATTAGAGTGTTAGAAAGTAGAAATTCTTTATTTTTGGTGCAGTCATTACACTTTCTCCCTGAGTTCACTGCATGAACCCCCTATTTGACAACGCTCAGTTAGCTCTTGGCCTCACTCACACAATATTTGCTTACAAAAAAAAAAAAAAAAAAAAGAGCTGATTCAAAGCAGAATTTCTCTTGCCTAGTGGATACAAGATGTTCAGTATATCACTGTTATCTGGTGAGTACAAGGGCACAGATTCTTCCTGTTATCTAAACAAACCCCTGGGTATCAAGAAAGAAGCATTGGCAAGCTGAACAATATTGTCACAGTCTGCATCACTAGGAAAAGAATAGACTTATGTGAAGGTGGTCAAACACTGGATCGGGCTTCCTGGACATGTGGTTGATG
>NW_011116977.1:0-375 GCF_000146605.3 Meleagris gallopavo
CCCATATGGACGCACACAGCCCCATATAAACACACACAGCCCCATATAGACGCACTCAGCCCCATATAAACGCACTCAGCGCCATATAAACACACACAGCCCCATATAAACGCACACAGCCCCATATAAACGCACACAGCCCCATATAAACATACACAGCCCCATATAGACGCACACAGCCCCATATGGACACACTCAGCCCCATATGGACACACTCAGCCCCATATGGACACACTCAGCCCCATATAAAGGCACACAGGCCCATATAAAGGCACACAGCCCCATATGGACGCATACATCCCATACACACTCACTCACACTCACACTCCCACTCCCACTCCCACTCACGGTCCCACTCCCACTCCCCTCCCCCTC
>NW_011116977.1:19567-24605 GCF_000146605.3 Meleagris gallopavo
GGCTGCCGTGGTGACATTGGGCACCGTGCCGCCGGGGGGCGCTCCGGCCTT
The DNA here is from genome assembly GCF_000146605.3 of Meleagris gallopavo. Classification (NCBI taxonomy): domain Eukaryota; kingdom Metazoa; phylum Chordata; class Aves; order Galliformes; family Phasianidae; genus Meleagris; species Meleagris gallopavo. The sequence continues at coordinate 19,619 of NW_011116977.1, forward strand.
CCCAGGGTGACGCCCCCGTGTCCTCGTGGTGACATCCCGGTGTTGTCATGGTGACATTCTGGTGTCCTCGTGGTGACATCCTGGTGCTGTCATAGTGACATCCCAGTGCTGACATGGTGACATTCTGGTGCTGCCATGGTGACATCCCAGTGTTGTCATGGTGACATCCCAGTGCTGACATGGTGACATTCTGGTGTCCTCATGGTGACATCCCGGTGCTGTCATGGTGACATTCTGGCGTTGTCATGGTGACATCCTGGTGCTGTCATGGTGACATTCTGGTGTCCTCATGGCGACATCCCGGTGTTGTCATGGTGACACTCTGTGTCCTCATGGTGACATTCTGGTGCTGCCATGGTGACACTCTGTGTCCTCATGGTGACATTCTGGTGCTGCCATGGTGACATCCTGTGTCCTCATGGTGACATCCCACTGTTGTCATGGTGACACCCTGTGTCCTCATGGTGACATCCCTGTGTCCTCATGGTGACATCCCGGTGTTGTCATGGTGACACCCTCTGTCCTCATGGTGACATCCTGGCGTTGTCATGGTGACATCCTGTGTCCTCATGGTGACATCCTGGCGTTCTCATAGTGACACCCTGTGTCCTTATGGTGACATCCTGGTGCTGCCATGGTGACATCCTGGTGTCCTCATGGTGACATCCTGGCGTTGTCATGGTGACACCCTGTGTCCTTATGGTGACATCCTGGTGCTGCCATGGTGACATCCTGTGTCCTCATGGTGACATCCCAGTGTTGTCATGGTGACACCCTGTGTCCTTATGGTGACATCCTGGCACTGCCATAGTGACATTGCTGTGCTGTTGGCCATGGTGACATCCTGGTGCTGCCATGTGCCAGCCCGGTGCTGCCGTGGTGACACTGCTGTGCTGCCATGGTGACACCACAGTACCGCCATGGTGACATCCCGGTGTTGCCATGGTGACATCCCAGTGCTGCCATGTGACATTGTGATGTTCCCACGCTGGTATTCTGGGGATCCCGTGGTGACATCGTGGTGTTGTCACGGTGACATTCAGACACAGTGCCATGGTGCCATCCCGGTGCTGCCACGGTGACACTGCTGTGCTGTTGGCCGCGGTGACATGCCACTGCTGCCACGGTGACCTCCTGGTGTTCCCATGGTGACATTCCGGTGCTGCCATGTGACATTGTGATGTCCCCACGCTGGTATTCTGGGGATCCCGTGGTGACATCCTGGGACCACCATGGTGACATCTCGGTGCTGTCATGGTGACATCCCAGCGCTGCCTTGGTGATCTCCTGGTGCTGCCATGGTGACATTCTGGTGCTCCCATGGTCCATGGTGACGTCCCAGTGCTGCCATGGTGACATTCTGGTGCTGCCAGGTGACATCCCAGTGCTGCCATGGTGACATTCTGGTGCTGCCATGGTCCATGGTGACGTCCCGGTGCTGCCATGGTGACATCCCAATGTTCACAAGGTGACGTCCCAGTGCTGCCAGGGTGACATTCTGGTGCTCCCATGGTCCATGGTGACGTCTCGGTGCTGCCATGGTGACATCCCAGTGTTCACAAGGTGACGTCCCAGTGCTGCCAGGTGACATCCCAGTGCTGCCATGGTGACATTCCGGTGCTGCCATGGTCCATGGTGACGTCCCGGTGCTGCCAGGTGACGTCCCAGTGTTCCCATGGTGACATTCTGGTATGGTCCATGGTGACGTTATGGTGCTGCCACGGTAACATTCTGGTGCTCCCATGGTCCACGGTGACGTCCCGGTGCTGCCAGGTGACATCCCGGTGTTCCCATGGTGACGTTCTGGTGTTCCCATGGTGACATTCTGGTGCCACCATGGTCCACGGTGACGTCCCGGTGCTGCCAGGTGACATCCCGGTGTTCCCATGGTGACATTCTGGTGCCACCATGGTCCATGGTGACGTTATGGTGCTGCCAGGTGACATCCCAGTGTTCCCATGGTGACATTCTGGTGCTCCCATGGTCCGTGGTGACGTTATGGTGCTGCCACGGTGATGTTATGGTGCCGCCATGGTCCAAGGTGACGTTCTGGTGCTGCCATGGTGACGTTCTGGTGCTGCCACGGTGACATTCTGGTGCTCCCATGGTCCGTGGTGATGTTATGGTGCTGTCACGGTGATGTTATGGTGCTGTCACGGTGATGTTATGGTGCCGCCATGGTGATGTTATGGTGCCGCCATGGTCCAAGGTGATGTTCTGGTGCTGCCATGGTGACGTTATGGTGCCACCACGGTGATGTTATGGTGCCGCCATGGTCCAAGGTAACGTTCTGGTGCTGCCACGGTGACATTCTGGTGCTCCCATGGTCCATGGTGATGTTATGGTGCCACCACGGTGATGTTATGGTGCCACCATGGTGATGTTATGGTGCCGCCATGGTCCAAGGTGATGTTCTGGTGCTGCCATGGTGACGTTCTGGTGCTGCCATGGTGATGTTCTGGTGCTGCCACAGTCAGTCTCCTGGTGTCCCGGCGGTGCCGCACCGCTCTCCCCCATGGGGTGCAGTGAGGGGAGTTTTGACCCCAAAGGCGCCGGGCGGTGAATGAAGCACACGGAGCTGGGGGTGCTGCCTGCGGGGCGGCGGTGGTGGTGGGGTGGCTTTGTGGGGTCACCGATGGCACTGCGGGGTCACTGATGGCATTTTGGGTCACCCATGGCACTGTGGGGCCACCGATGGCACTGTGGGGTCGCCGATGGCACTGTGGGGTCACCGATGGCACTGCGGGGTCACTGATGGCACTGTGGGGTCACCGATGGCACTGCGGGGTCACCGATGGCACTGCAGGGTCACTGATGGCACTGTGGGGTCACCGATGGCACTGTGGGGTCACTGATGGCATTTTGGGCCACTGATGGCACTGTGGGGTCACTGATGGCATTTTGGGTCACCGATGGCACTATGGGGTCACTGATGGCATTTTGGGTCACCGATGGCACTGTGGGGTCACCGATGGCACTGTGGGGTCACCAATGGCACTGTGGGGTTACTGATGGCACTGCGGGGTCACTGATGGCACTGTGGGGTCACCGATGGCACTGTGGGGTCACTGATGGCATTTTGGGTCACCCATGGCACTGTGGGGTCACCGATGGCACTGTGGGGTCACCAATGGCATTTTGGGTCACCGATGGCACTGTGGGGTCACCCATGGCACTGCGGGGTCACTGATGGCATTTTGGATCACCGATGGCACTGTGGGGTCACCGATGGCACTGCGGGGTCACTGATGGCATTTTGGGTCACCCATGGCACTGTAGGGTCACCCATGGCACTGTGGGGTCACTGATGGCATTTTGGGTCACCAATGGCACTGTGGGGTCACCGATGGCACTGCGGGGTCACTGATGGCATTTTGGGTCACCCATGGCACTGTGGGGTCACCGATGTCACTGCGGGGTCGGAGGGCAACATTGGGATGGGGAGGAATCACCATTGGGATGGGTGGGATGGGTGGGATGGGTGGGGGTCACTGTTGGGATGAGGGGGTTGATGGGATCAGTGGGATGGGTGGGATGGGTGGGATGGTGGGGTGGGTGGGGTCACCATTGGGATGCTGGGAGGGTGGAATTAGGATCGTAGGTGGGAGTGTGGGATCAGTGGGTGACGCCACCAGTGGGATCAACAGTAGCATCACTGGGATGGATGGGATATGTGGGATGGGTGGGATGGGTGGGATCATCCATGGCATTAGTGGGATGGGTGGGATCATTGGTGGGATTATTGGTGGGATTATTGGTGGGATTATTGGTGGGATGAGTGGGATCAGTGGTGGGATGGGTGGGATTGATGGGATCAGCGGTGGGATCGGTGGGATGGTGGGATCTCTGGGATCACTGGGATGGGCGGGATCACTGGTGGGGTCATGGGATTGACGGGTGATATGGGTGGGGTCACCAGTGGGATCATCAGTGGGATTATTGGGATCGCTGGGATGGATCCCAGAGATCGTTGGGATCATCGGTGGGATGGGCAGGAGCGGGAGCACTGATGGGATCACTGGTGGGATTAGTGGGATCGGGGGGTGATACGGGTGGGATCATCGGCGGCACCACTGGGATCACTGGGATGGATGGGATCATCTGTGGGGTCACGGGATTGATGGGTGACGTGGGTGGGATCGTGGGTGGGATCATCGGTGGCATGGGTGGGATCTCCGGGATGGGTGGGATCGCGGGGATGGAGGGGATCTTCGGTGGGATGGGAGGCATTCCTGGGATCGCTGGGATGGTGGGATGGGTGGGATCATCCATGGGGTCATGGGATCATCCATGGGGTCATGGGATCACGGGATGGGGTCATGGGATCATCGATGGGGTCATGGGATCATCGATGGGGTCATGGGATCACGGGATGGGGTCATGGGATCATGGGATGGGGTCATGGGATCAGCGAGTGGAATCTCATCAGTGGGATTATTGCTGGCATCGGCGGGATCAGTGGGATCATTGGTGGGATGGTTGGGATGGCTGGGATGGTTGGGATGGATGGGATCATCAGTGGGATCAGTGGGATCGCTGGAATCGCTGGGATGGGTGGGATGATGGGATGGATGGGATCATCACTGGGATTAGTGGGATCAGTGGGATCGCTGGAATCGCTGGGATGGGTGGGATGATGGGATGGATGGGATCATCAGTGGGATCAGTGGGTGACATGGCAGCGGTGGGATCGTTGTCGGCATCGGTGGGATCACTGGGATGGATGGGATCATCAGTGGGATCAGTGGGGGGGGATCACTGGTGGGTTCATGAGATCAGTGGGTGAGATGTCACTGGTGGGACCATCGGTGTGGGATCAATGGGGTGGGTGAGATCACCAGTGGGATCATGGGATCAATGGGGTGGGTGGGATCACCAGTGGGATCATGGGATCAATGGGGTGGGTGGGATCACCAGTGGGATCATGGGATCAATGGGGTGGGTGAGATCACCAGTGGGATCATGGGATCAATGGGGTGGGTGGGAT
>NW_011116978.1:0-417 GCF_000146605.3 Meleagris gallopavo
GAGGACTCACCATTGAGCTCCCCATAACCCGGAAGTCCTCCACAACCATAGAGTTGCTCCCCAGGGGGAGATAGAACGTCCACTCACCGCTTGGAGGACTCACCATTGAGCTCTGCATCCCTGGAGGTCCTCCACAACCATAGAGTTGCATGTCGGGGGAGGATAGAATGCCCACTCACCGCTTGGAGGACTCACCATTGAGCTCCCCATGCCTAGAAGTCCTCCACAACCATAGAGTTGCGCACCATGGGGGGACAGAGTGCCCACTCACCGCTTGGAGGACTCCATTTTGACCTCCCCATAACCCGGAAGTCCTCCACAACCATAGAGTTGCGTTCTAGGGGCGGATAGAGTGTCCACTCACCGCTTGGAGGACTCACCATTGAGCTCCCCATACCTAGAAGTCCTCCACAACCA
>NW_011116978.1:437-1363 GCF_000146605.3 Meleagris gallopavo
CATACCTGGAAGTCCTCCACAACCATAGAGTTGCGCATTTTGGGGGGATAGAACGCCCACTCACCGCTTGGAGGACTCACCATTGAGCTCCCCATACCCGGAAGTCCTCCACAACCATAGAGTTGCGCATTTTGGGGGGATAGAGTGCCCACTCACCGCTTGGAGGACTCCATTTTGAGCTCCCCATACCTAGAAGTCCTCCACAACCATAGAGTTGCGCATTGTGGGGGGATAGAATGGCTCTTCTCCGCTTGGAGGACTCACCATTGAGCTCCCCATAACCCGGAAGTCCTCCACAACCATAGAGTTGCGCATTTTGGGGGGACAGAACGTCCACTCACCGCTTGGAGGACTCACCATTGAGCTCCCCATACCCGGAAGTCCTCCACAACCATAGAGTTGCGCACCGTGGGGGGATAGAATGGCTCTTCTCCGCTTGGAGGACTCACCATTGAGCTCCGCATCCCTGGAGGTCCTCCACAACCATAGAGTTGCGCATTTTGGGGGATAGAGTGCCCACTCACCGCTTGGAGGACTCACCATTGAGCTCCCCATAACCCAGAAGTCCTCCACAACCATAGAGTTGCATGTCGTGGGGGGATAGAGTGGCCACTCACCGCTTGGAGGACTCACCATTGAGCTCCCCATAACCCGGAAGTCCTCCACAACCATAGAGTTGCACATTTTGGGGGGATAGAACGCCCACTCACCGCTTGGAGGACTCCATTTTGAGCTCCCCATACCCGGAAGTCCTCCACAACCATAGAGTTGCGTGTCGTGGGGGGACAGAACGTCCACTCACCGCTTGGAGGACTCACCTTGACCTCCCCATAACCCGGAAGTCCTCCACAACCACAGAGTTGCACATTTTGGGGGGATAGAACGTCCACTCACCGCTTGGAGGACTCCATTTTGACCTCCCCATA
>NW_011116979.1:0-955 GCF_000146605.3 Meleagris gallopavo
GTTAGCTTTGCTTCGTTTGTTTGTACCGCAGGGCTAACCCAGCCCCGTAAGCAAGGCCTAAGGGCCGTCGGAGGCAATTTGCATTCCTTCCCGGCCAGTCTGAGACTCGTGCCCCGTTGTGGCCATTTTGAGAATTGCACCGATTTCAGCGTGTGCCTTCAATTTATATCCACCAAATTGGCTTTAGCTTGGCAGTCATTTTGCATCAGCTAACCTGATTTTGGCTTTGCATTCAATTTATTTCAACCAAATTGGCTGTAGTTATGCATTCAATTAATGTAAACCAAATTGGTTTTACTTTGCCTTGCTTATGGGGTTGGGTTAGCTTTGCTTTGTTTGTTTGTACCGCAGGGCTAACCCAACCCTGTAAGCAAGGCCCAAAGGCTGTTGGAAGTGATTTGGTTCCTTCCCGGCCAGTCTGAGACTTGTGCCCCTTTATGTCCAACATTAGAGTTGCATTTCTTTTCTGATGGGCTGAGATCTGCATTGCTTTTGAGGTGGGTTACAGTATACAACGTTTGTGTAAAAGTAATGTCATTAATGGGGTACGGAGGCTTGGTGATCTTTCTGCGGTTAGTCTGACACATGTAATCAATGTCTTGCAACTGTATTGAATAAGTGTGTGCTGTGCCTGTAAAGTGCATCATGTATGGAACGAGTGTATGCTATACATGAACTAAGTGTTGGAATTGTAACGAATCTGCGTACTCACACTCTGCCTGTAAATGTCCAATTGCTGTTAAAGTGAGCAAGTGCTTGTGTGAGTGATGTCTTGTGGAAATAATACTGTAATAAAAAAAACTTGGCTCAAATAATTCTGTGATGTCTCCTGCATTGTCACCAACAGGAATTTGAAAACATCAAAGGTAGGTGGAAAAGGTAAAGGGTTAGGGTAGGGTTAGGGTAGGGTTAGGGTTAGGGTTAGGGTTAGGGTTAGGGTTAGGGTTAGGGTTAG
>NW_011116980.1:0-431 GCF_000146605.3 Meleagris gallopavo
CTACTCTGCCCCCATAGAATGACCCCATAGCACAGCCCTATGGCACAACCCCATACTGGGACCCCATTGAATGACCCCATAGCACAGCCCTATGGCACAACCCCATACTGGGACCCCATACAATGACCCCATAGCACAGCCCTATGGCACAACCCCATACTGGGACCCCATAGAATGACCCCATAGCACTGCCCTATGGCACAACCCCATACTCTGACATCATAGAATGACCCCATAGCACAGCCCTATGTCACAACCCCATACTGGGACCCCACAGAATGACCCCATAGCACAGCCCTATGGCACAACCCCATACTCTGATCCCATAGAATGACCCCATAGCACAGCCCTATGGTACAACCCCATACTGGGACCCCATAGCACAGCCCTATGGCACAACCCCATACTGGGACCCCATAGAATGACCCCAT
>NW_011116980.1:19918-24453 GCF_000146605.3 Meleagris gallopavo
ACAGCCCCATAACCACCCCATAACCACCCCATAACACCCCATAGACGCTCCATAGAGCAGCACGCAGCCCCATAACACCCCATAGACGCCCTATAGAGCAGCACACAGCCCCATAACCACCCCATAACCACCCCATAACACCCCATAGACGCCCCATAGAGCAGCACGCAGCCCCATAACACCCCATAGATGCCCCATAGAGCAGCACACAGCCCCATAACCACCCCATAACACTCCATAGACGCCCCATAGAGCAGCACACAGCCCCATAACACCCCATAGACGCCCTATAGAGCAGCACACAGCCCCATAACCACCCCATAACCACGCCATAACACCCCACAGACGCCCCATAGAGCAGCACACAGCCCCATAACACCCCATAGACGCCCTATAGAGCAGCACACAGCCCCATAACCACCCCATGGTGCCCTAGCATGCATCCTCCATGCAACCTGCATCCACCCTGCATCCATCCTGCACCCAGCCTGCACGAATCCTTTAATGGAACGACTCTGCATCCCCAATGCAACCACCGTGCATCTGCTGCATGTCCTTAATGCAACCATTCTGCATTTGCTGTGCATCCTTTAATGCAACCACTCCGCATCCTTTAATGCAACCACTCTGCATCCTTTAATGCAGCCATCTGCATCTGCTCTGCGCATCCTTTAATGCAACCACTCTGCACCTGCTGCGTGTCCTTAATGCAACCAGTCTGCATCCTTTAATGCAACCACTCTGCACCTTGCTGTGCATCCTTTAATGCAACCACTGTGCATCTGCTGCATGCCCTTTAATGCAACCACTGCGCACCTGCGTTGCATCCTTTAATGCAACCACTCTGCACCTTCTGCATGTACTTAATGCAACCGCTCTGCACCTGCTGCATGTCCTTAATGCAACCATTCTGCACCCTTTAATGCAACCACTCTGTATCTGCTCTGTGCATCCTTAATGCAACCACTCTGCATTTGCTGTGCATCCTTTAATGCAACCACTCTGCATCCTTCAATGCAGCCACTCTGCATCTGCTCTGTGCAACTCTAATGCAACCATTTCGCATCCTTAATGCAACCACTCTGCACCTTGCTGTGCACCCTTTAATGCAACCACTCCGCATCCTTTAATGCAGCCATTGTGCATCCTTTAATGCAACCACTGTGCACCTGCTGCATGTCCTTTAATGCAACCACTCTGCATCCCTAATGCAACCACTGCGCACCTGCTCTGTGCATCCTTAATGCAACCACCCTGCATCAGCTGCAACTCCCCCTGCCTCTTCCCACTGCACTGCAGCCCGCATCCCTTCTCGCAACCCCTGCAGCCGCTTTGCATCCCCCTCCCCCCCCCTCAAAAAACAATGCAACAAAAGCAAACTCTCCCCCCCCCCTCCGCCCCTCCCAGGGGCTCCGCAACGTTCTGCGACGCTGCAACCCTGCACGCACGCACGCTGCCATCCCTACCTCACGTTGCAGCACCAGCTCCTTGGTGAACTGCGTGGCTTCCTCGCTGAAAGGCTCCCCTTCTTGCACCATGCCCGGCAGGTTGCGTGCACCACGGGGGCATTCGATGCCTGCAGGGAGAGCTGCGTTGGGGAGCTGCACGGGGGGGCACGGGGCAGCGGGCGCAACCCTGCCTGCACCAGTGCATGGGTCTGTGTGCAAAGCTGCTGCAGGGTTCGTGCTCCTGCAGCTATCTGCGCGTGTGCTGCTGCATGCAGCCGCGCGTGGAGCCGTGTGCATGGAGCCGGGCATGCATCTGTGCATGCAGCAGCGTGCAAAGCCATGCGAGCACCCATGCGAGCACCTGTGCATGTGCTCATGCAGGTCCCTGGGTGCATACTGGTGCATGTGCTTGTGCACGGAGCCATGCGTGCATTTTTGTTTGCACGTAGCAGCGTGCAAAGCCCTGTGTGTGAGCCTGTGTGTGAGCACCCGCGCATGTGCTCGCGCAGCTATCTGCATGCATACCGGTGCACACAGCCGTGCAGGTGCTTGGGCACGGAGCCACGCATGCATCCGTGCATGCAGCAGCGTGCAAAGCCGCGTGAGCGCCTGTGCATGTGCCCATGCAGGTCCTGGGGTGCATACTGATGCGCGTGCTTGTGCACGGGGCCATGCGTGCATCTGTGCGTGCAGCAGTGTGCAAAACCCTGTGAGCATCATGATCGTGCAACTATTTGCATGCATGTGTGATGCACACAGCCATGCATGGAGCCATGTGCATGGAGCTGTGCATGCGTCTGTGCATGCAGCAGCGTGCGAAGCCGTGCGAGCACCCATGGGAGCACCTGTGCATGTGCTCATGCAGCTATCTGCGTGCATACTGGTGCACGCAGCCGTGCAGGTGCTTGTGCATGGAGCCACGCATGCGTCTGTGCATGCAGCAGTGTGCAAAGCCCTGCGAGCCTGTCTCTGCACACTCCTGCATGGAGTTGCACAGCCCTACAAAACTCTGCGTGGCTCTGCATGCTTCTGCATGGACTTGCATGGCTCTGCACATTTGTGCACGGCACTGCATGGCTCTGCACAGCTCTGCACTCTTCTGCATGGCTTTGCACGGCTCTGCATGGCTCTGCACAGCTCTGCACGGCTCTGCATGGACTTGCATGAAATTGCATGGCTCTGCACGGCTCTGCACACTTCTGCATGGAATTGCATGGCTCTGCATGGCTCTGCACAGCTCTGCATGGCGTTGCATGACTCTGCACGCCTCTGCATGGAATTGCACGGCTCTGCACAATTCTGCATGGAATGGGCATGGTTCTGCACGGCTCTGCATGGCGCTGCACAGCTCCGCATGGAATTGCATGGCTCTGCACGGCTCTGCTCGGAATCACACAGCCCTGCATGGCTCTGCACAGCTCCGCATGGAATTGCATGGCACTGCATGGCTCTGCACGCTTCTGCATACCTCTGCATGGCTCTGCACAGCTCTGCATGGACTTGCATGGCTCTGCATGGTTTTGCACAACTCTGCATGGCTTTGCATGACTCTACATGGCTCTGCATGGAATTTGCACAATTCTGCATGCCTCTGCATGGCTCTGCACAATTCTACATGGAATTGCATGGTTCTGCATGGCTCTGCACAGCTCTGCACGGAATCACACAGCTCTGCATGGCTCTGCACAGCTCCGCACGGAATTGCATGGCCCTACAAAACTCTGCATGGCTCTGCACGGCTCTGCATGCCTCTGCATGGAATTGCATGCCTCTGCATGGCTCTGCATGGCTCTGCACGGCTCTGCATGCCTCTGCATGGAATTGCATGCCTCTGCATGTCTCTGCATGGCTTCGCACAGCTCCGCATGGAATTGCATGGCCCTACAAAACTCTGCATGGCTCTGCACGCTTCTGCATGCCTCTGCATGCCTCTGCATGGCTCTACACAGCCCTGCACGGCTCTGCATGGAATTGCATGGCACTGCAAGTCTCTGCACGGCTCTGCATGGCTTCACACAGCTCCGCATGGAACTGCATGGCACTACAAAACTCTGCATGGCTCTGCACGGCTCTGCATGACTCTGCATGGAATTGCATGGCTCTGCACGGAATTGCATGCCTCTGCACGGCTCTGAATGGCTATGCATGGAATTGCATGGCACTGCATGTCTCTGCACGGCTCTGCATGGCTTCACACAGCTCCGCATGGAATTGCATGGCCCTACAAAACTCTGCATGGCTCTGCACGCTTCTGCATGCCTCTGCATGCCTCTGCATGGCTCTACACAGCTCTGCACGGCTCTGCATGGAATTGCATGGCATTGCATGTCTCTGCATGGCTCTGCATGGCTTCGCACAGCTCCGCATGGAATTGCATGGCCCTACAAAACTCTGCATGGCTCTGCACGGCTCTGCATGCCTCTGCATGGATCTACACAGCTCTGCACAGCTCTGCATGGAATTGCATGGCACTGCATGTCTCTGCACGGCTCTGCATGGCTTTGCACAGCTCCGCAAGGAATTGCATGGCCTTACAAAACTCTGCATGGCTCTGCATGGCTCTGCACGGCTCTGCATGCCTCTGCATGGATCTACACAGCTCTGCACGGCTCTGCATGGAATTGCATGGCACTGCAAGTCTCTGCACGGCTCTGCATGGCTTCGCACAGCTCCGCATGGAATTGCATGGCCCTACAAAACTCTGCACGGCTCTGCATGGCTCTGCACGGCTCTGCATGGAATTGCATGCCTCTGCATGCCTCTGCACGGCTCTGCACGGCTCTGCACGGCTCTGCATGGAATTGCATGGCACTGCATGCCTCTGCATGCCTCTGCACGGCTCTGCAGGGCTCTGCACGGCTCTGCATGGAATTGCATGGCACTGCATGTCTCTGCACGGCTCTGCATGGCTCTGCACGGCTCCGCATGGAATTGCATGGCACTGCATGTCTCTGCACGGCTCTGCAGGGCTCTGCACAGCTCTGCATGGAATTGCATGGCACTGCATGCCTCTGCATGCCTCTGCACGGCTCTGCATGTCTCTGCACGGCTCTGCATGGCTCTGCACGGCTCTGCATGGAATTGCAT
>NW_011116981.1:0-467 GCF_000146605.3 Meleagris gallopavo
ATAAATCCCATATAGGGTCGTATGGGGTGCTGTGGGGTCCTATGGGGAGCTGTGGGGTCCTATGGGGTCGTAGGGGGTCTTATAGGGTCGTAGGGGGTCATGATGTGTTGTTATGGGATCGCGCCGATGGACCGGCACAAGGTTGGCCCTATAAATCCCATATAGGGTCGTATGGGGTGCTGTGGGGTCTTATGGGGTCGTAGTGGGTCCTATGGGGTCTTATAGGGTCAAATGGGGTCATGATGTGTTGTTATGGGATCGCGCCGGCGGACCGGCACAAGGTCGGCCCTATAAATCCCATATAGGGTCGGATGGGGTGGTGTGGGATCCTATGGGGTCGTATGGGGTCCTATGGGGTTGTAGGGGGTCCTATGGGGTCGCAGGGGGTCATGATGCGTTGTTATGGGATCGCGCCGATGGACCGGCACAAGGTCGGCCCTATAAATCCCATATAGGGTCGTATGGGG
>NW_011116982.1:0-590 GCF_000146605.3 Meleagris gallopavo
TGGACTTGTCTCACAGAAACCTCACAAAAACCAGAGGGCTGACTCATCCAAATGCTTGCTGCTTGCTTGGAAGCCCAAATCCTTCCAGCCTCCAATGTGGGGGCAACATCTCCTGGGTGTGATCATGAGGTGCCTGAATGAGAGGATGACCCAGGCTGGTTACACAGGAGTCACCTTAATTTCCCTGTTCTGTTAGTTGAGATAACGCCATTGGGTGGCCCTCCTGTTGTTTTCTTAAAATTTGGCACCAGCCCTGGTGACTTTGGGCCAGAGGCCAAAAGGCTGCAACCGGTGCAGGAGCTTAAAGCCACAGCCCCAGTTAGAGGGGCCGGCCCCGGGCACGGGACCTGAAGCCACAGCCTGAGTGGCCAGCACCGACCCCGGGGATTAAAGCCCAGCCCCAGCCTGAGAGGCTGGCACGAGTCCTGGGCCTAAACCTGAAGCCGCAACACAAGCAGCCAGCACCAGCTTCGGGCCTAAAGCCACAGCCTGAGAGGCCGGTGCCGGCCCTGAAGTCTGAAGCTCCGGCCAGAGAGCCCAGCACCAGCCCTGGGCCATAACTGCCACAGCTACAGCCACAGAGGCCAGCA
>NW_011116983.1:0-459 GCF_000146605.3 Meleagris gallopavo
ACTACTCTTCCAGATATCACATTGCATTTAGGAAGGACTTTGTCTAAGTTTCTTTAAAGACAACACTGCACAATTACTGACAAACTAGCTAGAATTTCTAAAAAAAAAAACAAAACAACAACAACAACAAAACCTCCAAGTGTTCTGCTGGCATTCTTCCTGGGGTATGAAGAAACAAGTGGAGACTTGCTAAAGGAACAGGGTTTTCCTCATTTTCAACCACCAATCCTCCGGGAAACAAAAGTATCTATAGTAAAAAATATTTGTATGTTCTCTCCGTATGTAACACTGATACGTGTTACAGACAAACAACATGCTGGAGATTAGAACAATTTTTTTTAGAGCTTTCAAATCACAGAAGATTTGTTTTCAGAACATCCTATTCAGATATAACGAGAATAGTTACCTTCTCACCTTACACTAATACACACACATAGACATACAGATACAGTAAAATAT
>NW_011116984.1:0-1804 GCF_000146605.3 Meleagris gallopavo
AGCCCCATTGAGCCTGGCACGGCCCTATAGCACACAGCCCCATAGGGCACGGCCCCATAGGATATGGCATGGCCCCATAGAGTACAGCACGGCCCTATAGCACACGGCCCCATAGGATATGGCACGGCCCCATAGAGTACAGCACGGCCCTATAGCACACGGCCCCATAGGATATGGCATGGCCCCATAGGGCACAGCCCCACAGAGTACAGCACGGCCCTATAGCGCACAGCACGGCCCCATAGGGTGCGACACAGCCCCATAGCACACAGCCCCATAGGATATGGCACGGCCCCATAGAGTACAGCACGGCCCTATAGCACACAGCCCTATAGGGTACAGCACGGCCCTATAGCACACAGCCCTATAGGGCATGGTCCCATAAGTACAGCACGGCCCTATAGAGCACAGCCCCACAGAGTTTGGCACGGCCCCATAGCGCACAGCCCCATAGGGTACAGCAGCCCTATAGAATATAACAGCCCTATAGGATATAATGGCCCTATAGGATACAGCAGCCCTATAGAATACAATGGTCCTATGGGGTATAATGGACCTTATAACAGCCCCATAGGGTGTAACGGCCCCATAGGGTACAACGGCCCCATACGGTGTAACGGCCCTATAGGGTACAACGACCCCATAGGATATAACGGCCCCATAGGGTATAACGACCCCATAGGATATAATGGCCCCATAGGGTGTAACGGCCCCATAGGGTACAACGGCCCCATAGGATACAACGGCCCCATAGGATACAACGGCCCCATAGGGTACAACGGCCCCATAGGATACAACGGCCCCATAGGATACAATGGCCCCATAGAGTACAATAGCCCTATAGGATATAACGGCCCTATAGGGTACAACGGCCCTATAGGATATAACGGCCCTATAGGGTACAACGGCCCCATAACAGCCCTATAACAGCCCCATAGGGTTCAACGGCCCCATCGCACAGGGCGCAGCCCCACAACTTCCCCCGCCCCACACAGCACCCAAGGGACGCCGCCCCCCCTCAGCCCACGGCGCTGTGGGGCAGCGAGAGCCGGGAAGCGGCGCGGGACCCACGGCAGCAGCCACCCCACAGCGCCAACCCCACGGCAGCACCTGCCCCACACATCCTGCCCCACACATCCTGCCCCACAGCGCACAGCTGACCCATCTGCCCCACAGCACACATGCTGCCCCATAGCACTTACGTTCTGCCCCATAGCACATATCCTGCCCCACACATCCTGCCCCATACTGCACAGCTGACCCCTGCCTCACACATCCTGCCCCACAGCACACAGCTGACTCCTGCCCCATAGCACAAATCCTGCCCCACACATACTGCCCCATAGCACACACCCTACTCCATCTGCCCCATAGCGCACATCCTGCCCCATAGCACGTATGTTCTGCCCCATAGCGCACATCCTGCCCCACACATCCTGCTCCACAGTACACAGCTGACCCCTGCCCCACAGCACACATCTGGCCCCGTAGCACGTACGTTCTGCCCCATAGCGCACATCCTGCCCCACACATCCTGCCCCACACATCCTGCCCCACAGCACACAGCTGACCATCTGCCCCACTGGCACACATCCTGCCCCACAGCACGTACGTTCTGCCCCACAGTGCACATCCTGCCCCACACATCCTGCCCCATACTGCACAGCTGACCCCTGCCCCACACATCCTGCCCCACAGCGCACAGTTGACTCCTGCCCCATAGCACAAATCCTGCCCCACACATCCCGCCCCATAGCACACACCCTACCCCCTCTGCCCCATAGCGCACATCCTGCCCCATAGC
>NW_011116984.1:2936-3654 GCF_000146605.3 Meleagris gallopavo
GGGGGAGGACCCACAGTGCAGGGACTGCAGGGGGGGGCATCGCTGACACTGCGCTGCATTGGGGGCTCTGCAGCACTGCGCTGCACTGCATGGCGCTCAATGCGTGGCACACATTGCATGGCGCTGCATGGCACGGCGCTGCATGGCGCTGCACAGCGCTGCGTGGCCCTGCACTGCATGGCGCTGCGTGGCCCTGCGTGGTGTTGCATTGCACTGCATGGCGCTGCGCTGCATGGCGCTGCATGGCACGGCACGGTATGGCGTGGCACCGCATGGCACTGCATGGCACAGGACTGCATGGCACTGCACAGCGCTGCATTGCAAAGTGCTGCGTTGCATTGCATTGCACTGCGTGGTGCTGCCTGGCGCTGCATTGCATTGCATGGCGCTGCATTGCATTGCATGGCTCTGCATTGTACTGCATGGCACTGCGTTGCATTGCGTGGCGCTGCATTGCATTGCATGGCACTGCATTGCATTGCATGGCGCTGCATTGCATTGCATGGCGCTGCATTGCATTGCGTGGCACTGCATTGTACTGCATGGCACTGCGTTGCATTGCATGGCGCTGTGTTGCATTGCGTGGCTCTGCATTGTACTGCATGGCGCTGCGTTGCATTGCAGGGCGCTGCATGGCAGCAAAGCAGCACACGGCGCTGCACGGCGCTGCACGGCACCACGCAACACTGCAGGACTGCAGGATTCTGCAGCGCTGCAC
>NW_011116985.1:0-406 GCF_000146605.3 Meleagris gallopavo
TCCAGGCAGGCCGAGAAAACGCCAAGTAAGTGGAATTTAATTTCTGGTTTAATAATTCTTTTCTTTAGACATGAATTTTTGCTTAAGAGAACATCAAATCTCATTTTCATTGGAGGTGGTGGCATTTAATCAGCGAGCTGAATGGTAATGGTGTAATGCAGCTCAAGAAAGGAAGAGGGCTTAAAACCACAGCTCAAGGCAAAAGCATCCCCTGTGAGGGTCAGTCCCTGGTGCAGGTCCCAAGGATGACTTCTTATTTGGCCATTGCAACACAGCTCAGAAAATGACCAAACACAAACCCTTCCACAATCAAATGGGATATTGAGACGTTTTATTTTAACTCACAGAATCACAGAAGGATCATCAAGCTGCAAACCCCCTGCCGCAGGCAGAAGCACCAACCTCC
>NW_011116986.1:0-544 GCF_000146605.3 Meleagris gallopavo
TAAGTGGCCCTGCCCCATAAGTGAGCCCCGCCCCATAAGTGGCCCTGCCCCAGAAGTGAGCCCAGCCCCATAAGTGAGCTCTGCCCCAGAAGTGAGCTCTGCCCCATAAGTCAGCCCTGCCCCATAAGTGGCCCTGCCCCGTAACTGAGCCCTGCCCCATAAGTGAGCCCTGCCCCATAAGTGGCCCTGCCCTATAAGTGAGCTCTGCCCCATAAGTGAGCTCTGCCCCAGAAGTGGCCCTGCCCCAGAAGTGAGCTCTGCCCCATAAGTCAGCCCTGCCCCATAAGTGGCCCTGCCCCAGAAGTGAGCTCTGCCCCATAAGTCAGCCCTGCCCCATAAGTGGCCCTGCCCCATAAGTCAGCCCTGCCCCAGAAGTGAGCTCTGCCCCATAAGTCAGCCCTGCCCCAGAAGTGGCCCTGCCCCATAAGTGAGCTCTGGCCCAGAAGTGAGCCCTGCCCCATAAGTGAGCCCTGCCCCAGAAGTGGCCCTGCCCCAGAAGTGAGCTCTGCCCCATAAGTCAGCCCTGCCCCATAAGTGGCCCTGC
>NW_011116987.1:0-382 GCF_000146605.3 Meleagris gallopavo
CCATGGCATTACACTGCACCCATGGCACTGCATCGCACCCCATGGCATCACACTGCACCCATGGCACTGCATGGCACCCCATGGCATCACACTGCACTTCATGGCATTGCATGGCACCCCATGGCATCACACTGCACCCATGGCACTGCATCGCACCCCATGGCATCACACTGCACCCCATGGCACTGCATGGCACCCCATGGCATCACACTGCACCCATGACACTGCATCGCACCCCATGGCATCACACTGCACCTCATGGCACTGCATGGCACCCCTTGGCATCACACTGCACCCCATGGCACTGCATGGCACCCCATGGCATCACACTGCACCCATGGCACTGCATGGCACCCCATGGCATCACACTGCACCCATGGCA
>NW_011116988.1:0-1327 GCF_000146605.3 Meleagris gallopavo
GTCTGCATTCTGGGACGGAAAGAGTGGAAGGGAAAGCCCTCTGTAATACGGCACCTGAAAGTTCGAGGAGCGACAGATGTTGTGCTCTCAGGGAGAACGTTACAGAAAGCGGGGAGCGATCCCTTCTTTCCTGCGGAGAAAAAACCCCCCTCTCCGAGGCAACTCAGGTCGGCTGAATTCGCCCGTTCTCGCCATCGCAACTGCACTGCTTCGCTCTCATGCGTAGAAAGCGGCATTCGCCCTGAACAGCCCAGCCGTGTTTGCCGTTGCTGGCTGAGAAATCGCGCTTGTCCGCGAATGCCGCTTTCAGCCGTCAGCAGCGGTCTCGTGTTTCTCGGCTGCCGACTGCGGGCGATTTCAGCTTGGTGCTTTTCTCAGACGAGCGAGCGGGCACTTCACCGCACATCGGAAAGAAGCGGTTTGGACTTCGCCGTGGGTACATGCAGAATGCACTACACGTAGCTCTGAATCTTCTTGTGTGCTTTCCTTTCGTTCGTTGATGTGTGTGTCTATGTGCTGTTTTAAGCATTCTGGAAAGACTGGAAAGGAATATACCGTCTCAATTGTTGGAGATTGGTACAATGCCGTACTGTGTAGTAGCAGAATCTCCCACTCTCTGGAACGTGCCAGGGGCATTGAACGAAGTTTGACAATTCGTTTTTGTATGCGCTTCTGATAAGTAGTACCTTCGAATCAAAAATATGAAATTAATCTGAAGTAAACCAATTCCATCCAGGAGAAACAGTCAAATCCAAAAAGTTATTCTTTTCAACTAGGAAAACAAGGTCACAGCAAAAAATATATCATTCCACATCAGAAATAGCAGCATTGTCCCAAAAAAGAACCTTTTCTGCAAGAAATACCTCTTTTCTCCGAAATAGATGAATGTTTCTCAGGGAAATACCACGGTTCCGTATTATTTTGAAGGGAAAAGATAACACAGCTGTGCAAAAGCAGGAATTTCAGCAAGAAAACACAATAGTAGAGCAAAATAGGTGATTTCTGAGAGAAAATGACCTCTGTTTGAGACAAAAATGGTATATCAGTGAGAAAATGTCATATTTTTGGAAGAATATGTCAAATGCGACATTGTAAAGTAGAATTAAGAGTAGAAAATGCGTGGAATTGCGAAGAGAACCGGTATGCCTGGGAAAAAATAATGCCATCCTCTGGGGGATAGAAATGGTCTTTCTGTCGAACGTGCCACATAAAAGATGAGGAATGTGTGAGAAAGCTGGTGTTTCTGGGAGTAAATGCCATCTTTTGGGGGCTAGCAATGGTCTTTCTGGTGGGATGTGCCACATCTTTGTGAGGCAATCGGTGTTTG
>NW_011116989.1:0-311 GCF_000146605.3 Meleagris gallopavo
AATTTTTAGTTCATACAGCTCCTTCTCACCATGCAATCTCCGCACTCCCCAACTCCGCCGCCGGTCCTTCACGGAAGCCGCCCTTCTTGGCTGCGAGAGGCAGCAGCGAGGCACGGCGCGGCACCTGCACCCCGCGTCCCTTCGCCGGGCAGCGCACCGCCCGCGGCCGGGCAGCTCCGCCACCGGGCCGTTCCTCCCTCACACTCCCTGTCGCGGCCGAGGGCTCTGCCCCGGCTCCGTTGCCTCTCCCCGAACGACCCTTTCCTCCGGGCCGACGCCCCGCTCCTCGCCGCCCCGCATCGCGCCGCTAG
>NW_011116990.1:0-1491 GCF_000146605.3 Meleagris gallopavo
TTGACCCCGCTGACCCCATGCTGACCCCATGCTGACCCCCCAGTCACTGTATCCCATTGCATCCCGCCGTATCCCACTGTGCCCCACTGTGTCCCATGGTGCCCCATAGTGCCCCACTCTGCCCCATAAGGTCCCACGGTGCCCCATAGTGTCCCACAGTGTCCCATGGTGCCCCATAGTGCCCCACTCTGCCCCATAAGGTCCCACAGTGCCCCATAGTGCCCCACTGTGCCCCACAGTGTCCCATGGTGCCCCATAGTGTCCCATGGTGCCCCATTGCACCCCAAAGTGCCCCACAGGGTCCCACTGTATCCCATTGTGCCCCACTGTGTCCTACTGTGTCCCATTGTGCCCCACTGTGCCCCACTGTGCCCCACAGTGTCCCATGGTGCCCCATAGTGCCCCACTGTGCCCCATTGCACCCCAAAGTGCCCCACAGGGTCCCACTGTATCCCATTGTGCCCCACAGTGCCCCACTGTGTCCCATGGTGCCCCATAGTGCCCCACTGTGCCCCATAAGGTCCCACGGTGCCCCATAGTGTCCCAAAGTGCCCCACTGTGCCCCATAGTGCCCCATAGTGTCCCAGTGTATCCCACACTGCCCCACTATGCCCCACAGAGCCGCACTGTGCCCCATAATGTCCCATTCAGTCCCACTGTATCCTATTGTGTCCCCATTGTGTCCCATGGTGCCCCACAGGGTCCCATTGTGTCCCATTATGCCCCACTGTGCCCCAGTGTCCCGCTGTACCCCATAGTGCCCCACACTGCCCCACACTGTCACACTGTGCCCCATTGTGCCCTAGTGACCCTTTGTGCCCCATAGTGCCCTATAGTGCCCCACAGTGTCACACTGTGCTCCACTGTGCCCCATTATGCCCCATTGTGTCCTACTGTGTTCCCATAGTGTCCCATAGTGCTCCACTGTGCCCCATAGTGCCCCACACTGCCCCATAGTATCCCACTGTGTCCCACTGTGCCCCATAGTATCCCATTGTGCCCCATAGTGTCCCTTTGTGCCCCACACTGCCCCATAGAATCCCCCTGTGTCCCACAGTGCCCCATAGTGCCCCATAGTGTCCCTTTGTGCCCCACACTGCCCCATAGAATCCCCCTGTGTCCCACAGTGCCCCATAGTGTCCCATTGTGTCCCACTGTGCCCCATTGTGTCCCTCTGTGCCCCACACTGCCCCATAGTGCCCCATAGTGTCCCACTGTGCCCCACTGTGCCCCATTGTGTCCCTCTGTGCCCCACACTGCCCCACAGTGCCCCATAGCGCCCCATTGTGTCCCACTGTGCCCCATAGTGTCCCTCTGTGTCCCACTGTGCCCCATAATGTCCCTCTGTGCCCCATAGGGCCCCACACTGCCCCACAGTGTCCCATTGTGTCCCTCTGTGCCCCACACTGCTGCACAGTGCCCCATAGTGTCCCTCTGTGCCCCACACTGCCCCACAGTGTCCCATAGTGCCCCATTGTGTCCCTAGTGTCC
>NW_011116991.1:0-1106 GCF_000146605.3 Meleagris gallopavo
CTATGGGGTCAGCACTGCTATGGGGTGAGCACTGCTATGGGGTGAGCACAGCACTGCTATGGGGGCAGCACAGCACTGCTATGGGGTCAGCACTGCTATGGGGTGAGCACAGCACTGCAATGGGGCAGCACAGCACTGCTATGGGGGCAGCACTGCTATGGGGTGAGCACTGCTATGGGGTCAGCACTGCTATGGGGTGAGCAGAGCACTGCAATGGGGTCAGCACTGCTATGGGGTGAGCACAGCACTGCTATGGGGTCAGCATAGCACTGCAATGGGGTCAGCACTGCTATGGGGTGAGCACAGCACTGCTATGGGGTCGGCACTGCCATGGGGTGAGCACAGCACTGCTATGGGGTGAGCACAGCACTGCTATGGGGTCGGCACTGCCATGGGGTGACTGCAGCCATCCCGGAGTAACGCTGTCCCTCAGACTCCACACAACAGCAGCTTTGGTCCAAACGTTTCCCTTCCTCCATCACTTGGGGACAGCGGGAGCTCCTGCGGGGGATGTGGGGTGAAGGGTCTCAGAAGCCGTGGGGTGGTGGCAGAGCGAAGGATGGGGGCTGGGTTTGGGGCCTGCAGTGCTGAGGGGACGCGGCGCAGCTCCCGCACACATCATAAAATACATCAAAAACTCAATACTGCTGTGTATATAAAAATAGATATAAAAACCAGGGCTGGCAGGGCTGCAAAACTGCAACGCCGACCGCTAAGGCAGCTCCACTCACCTCCGCCCTACAGCACCAATAGTGGGACCTCCCCGCACCCCACAGCCCAAAACCCCGGTGGGAAACCCCTCGGGCGGTGCAGCTGCTACGGGGGGATGCAGCTCCTCGCCATCGGTGCTCAGAGGGAGCTGGGATGGAGCCCCGCCTCCTGCAGAGCTCAGAGCTGTGGGCGCATGGCAGCCGCGGGGAGGAGATGCATCCCCAGCAGCACCGACACAGAGGGGTCAACAGGGTGCGTCTCGAACAGCATCCCTTAAAGGCAAAAAGGGTCAGGGATTGCTATGGGGTGAGCAGAGCACTGCAATAGGGTCGGCACTGCTATGGGGTGAGCAGAGCACTGCTATGGGGTCAGCACTGCTATGGGGTGAGCAGAGC
>NW_011116992.1:0-593 GCF_000146605.3 Meleagris gallopavo
AAGGGCGGATCAGAGCAGTCACTTACAGCCCCACTCTTCCCTCCTTTCTGGAAGAGGCAGACGGAGAGCCTGTGCACAGGGGTGCATCTCAGCAAGGCAGCCGTCTCACACTGCCCGTCCAGCCGGGAGGAACAGAGGCCACGCACACGACTGGTGCTCCAGGTAAAGCCCCTCGTAGAGCTCCGTGCCGTGGTTAGAGGTTGCTCCCCTCCCACTGCCCCCAGTTCCCAGACACGTAGGAACTTTGCCCTTTTGGGAACAAGGCCAGGGGAACCACATTCAGCAGATGAGGGGAGGAAATAGGACCCTCCAATGTACCTCCTGCCCACAGTCCCCGCATTCCAGAGCTTGAGGTGCCTTCCTTGAGGCACCAGGCACAACAGCAGCCTGGAGCTGGATCCCTCCTGTGGCGGTTCTTGTCCATGTCACATATCACAGAATCGCAGAATGTCCCAGCTCGGCAAATCCGTGGCCCAGCAAGGTCTGGACCGTGGCAGAGCCAGGGTGTAAAGAAAGCTGGGAGGCCAAAAAGAGGCTCCAGAGTGCCTTGATGTGCAGGGCCTTTGGGAGTTCCCTTTGCTTCGCTGGAATCA
>NW_011116993.1:0-356 GCF_000146605.3 Meleagris gallopavo
AAAAAAGGGCTTCCAAGATAAATATACATCAAGTGCTTTCCTTTCTTGAGAAAAGCTGAGAAGTTCTATGCAAAGATGGGAGCTCAGTTATTGCACTAAGAAATAGAGCGAGCAGCCTGGGACAGTGCCTCAGCATGCCCTGCTGACACCAAACATAGGATCACGGCCCTGGGACTGCACTAGATATGAGGTGGCTCCTAGCACCCACGTTTGCAGGGCCTTAAAGGATCAGAAAGAAAAACGCGGTGCCACTGATCAGAGGGGTCACACCGAACCACACAGCTGGGCTGATGCACGCAGCTCCGTGCACCAGCGGCGTAGCGCACGCTACTCGCCAAGGGGCGGGGCTACGCTAC
>NW_011116994.1:0-318 GCF_000146605.3 Meleagris gallopavo
GATGTCCCCACACCCCACTGATGTCCCCACACCCCACTGATGTCCCCAAATCCCACTGATGTCCCCACACCCCACTGCTGTCCCCACACCCCACTGCTGTCCCCACACCCCACTGATGTCCCCACACCCCACTGATGTCCCCACACCCCACTGATGTCCCCAAATCCCACTGATGTCCCCACACCCCACTGCTGTCCCCAAATCCCACTGATGTCCCCACACCCCACTGATGTCCCCACACCCCACTGCTGTCCCCACACCCTATTGATCTCCCCACACCCCACTGATGTCCCCACACCCCATTGATGTCCCCACACC
>NW_011116995.1:0-1141 GCF_000146605.3 Meleagris gallopavo
TGGGGTTGTGGGGTTGTGAGGTTATAGGGGGGTTATGGGGTGGTTGTGGGGTTGTGGGGTTGCGGGATGGGAGGTTATGGGGTTATGGGGTAGGGGGTTATGGGTTGGGGGAGTTGTGGCATTACGGGGTTATGGGGTTGCGACCTTTGACCTCTGACCCCTGACCTCGCTCAAGGCTCTCCAGGAACCCACAGGAGCCCCACGTCACCACCTCCACCTTCTGACCCCCCATCACCCCATCACCCCACATCTCCATGACCCTACGCTGACCCCATAACCCCATCACCCCACACACGACCCCTGACCTTTGACCCCTGACCCCTGACCTCACTCCAGGCTCTCCAGGGTCCCACTGCAGCTCCACATCTCCGCCTCCACGCTCCGTTCCCCTACCCCTCACCCCACGCTGACCCCACGCTTGACCCCACGCTTGACCCCACAATCCCCTGACCTTTGACCCCTGACCCCTGACCTCACTCCAAGGCTCTCCAGGGTCCCACTGCAGCTCCACATCTCCGCCTCCTCGCTCCGTTTCCCTACCGCTCACCCCACGCTGACCCCACGCTTGACCCCACGCTTGATCCTACGCTTGACCCCACGACCCCACAATCCCCTGACCTTTGACCCCTGACCCCTGACCTCACTCCAGGCTCTCCTGGGACCCACTGCAGCTCCACATCTCCGCCTCCACGCTCCGTTTCCCTACTGCTCACCCCAACCCCATCACCCCACGCTTGACCCTATGCTTGACCCCACGACCCCACAATCCCCTGACCTTTGATCCCTCACCCCTGACCTCACTCCAAGGCTCTCCAGGGTCCCACGGCAGCTCCACATCTCCGCCTCCACGCTCCGTTTCCCTACCCCTCACCCCATGCTGACCCCACGCTTGACCCCGCGACCCCACAATCCCCTGACCTTTGACCCCTGACCTCACTCCAAGGCTCTCCAGGGTCCCACGGCAGCTCCACGTCTCCGCCTCCACGCTCCGTTTCCCTACCGCTCACCCCAACCCCATCACCCCACGCTTGACCCTACGCTTGACCCCGCGACCCCACCAACCCCCGACCTTTGACCCCTGACCCCTGACCTCACTCCAAGGCTCTCCAGGGTCCCACTGCAGCTCCACATCTCCGCCTCC
>NW_011116996.1:0-403 GCF_000146605.3 Meleagris gallopavo
GGGTGGGCACTGGGCAGCCCATGGATGGGCAGCCAACCCGTGCAGGAGTGGGGTTGGGGGTCCTTTCCAACCCAACTGTTCTGTGGTTCTGTGATCTTTAAGGACCCTTCCAACCCAACCACTCGGTGGTTCTATAATCTTTAAGGACCCTGCCAACCCAACCACTTGGTTCTATAATCTTTAAGGACCCTGCCAACCCAACCACTCGGTGGTTCTATAATCTTTAAGGACCCTTCCAACCCAACCACTTGGTTCTATAATCTTTAAGGACCCTTCCAACCCAACCACTTGGTTCTATAATCTTTAAGGACCCTTCCAACCCAACCACTCGGTGGTTCTATAATCTTTAAGGACCCTTCCAACCCAACCACTTGGTGGTTCTATAATCTTTAAGGACCCTGCC
>NW_011116997.1:0-606 GCF_000146605.3 Meleagris gallopavo
CTCATCTCATCTCACCTCATCTCATCTCATCTCATCTCACCTCATCTCATCTCATCTCATCTCACCTCATCTCATCTCATCCCATCCCATCCCACCTCATCCCATCCCATCTCATCTCATCCTCACCCCACCTCACCTCATCCTCACCCCACCTCACCTCATCCTCACCCCACCCCACCTCACCTCATCTCATCTCATCTCATCTCATCTCATCTCATCTCATCTCACCTCACCTCATCTCATCTCATCTCATCCCACCCCACCTCACCTCATCCTCACCCCACCCCACCCCACCTCACCTCATCTCATCTCATCTCATCTCATCTCATATCTCATCTCATCTCATCTCATATCTCATCTCATCTCATCTCATATCTCATCTCATCTCATCTCATCTCATCCCATCCCATCCCACCTCACCCCATCCCATCCCACCTCATCTCATCCTCACCCCACCCCACCCCACCTCACCTCATCCTCACCCCACCCCACCTCACCTCATCCTCACCCCACCTCACCTCATCCTCACCCCACCCCACCTCACCTCATCTCATCTCACCTCATCTCATCTCATCTCATCCCATCCCATCCCACCTCATCCCATCC
>NW_011116998.1:0-655 GCF_000146605.3 Meleagris gallopavo
CTGAATGGGACCCCAATGAGAGCCCAAATAGGGACCTGAATGGGACCCAATGAGACCCCAAATAGGGCAACAATGGGACCCCAATGGGACCCCAGAGGGACCTGAATGGGACCCAATGAGACCCCAAATAGGGTCCTGAATGGGACCCCAAATAGGGACCTGAATGGGACCCAATGGGACCTGAATGGGACCCCAATGAGAGCCCAAATAGGGACCTGAATGGGACCCCAATTAGGGCATCAATGGGACCCAATGAGACCCCAAATAGGGATATAAATGGGACCCCAAATAGGACCTGAATGGGACCCAATGAGACCCCAAATAAGGACCAAAATGGGACCCCAAAGGGACCCCAAATAGGGACCTTAATGGTACCTGAATGGGACCCCAAATAGGGACCTAAATGGGACCCAATGAGACCCCAAATAGGGACCTGAATGGGACCCCAAATAGGGACCTGAATGGGACCCAATGGGACCTGAATGGGACCCAATGAGACCCCAAATAGGGACCAAAATGGGACCCCAAATAGGGACCTGAATGGGACCCAATGAGACCCCAAATAGGGACATGAATGGGACCCCAAAGGGACCCCAAATAGGGACCTGAATGGGACCCAATGAGACCCCAAATAGGGACATAAATGGGACCCCAA
>NW_011116999.1:0-337 GCF_000146605.3 Meleagris gallopavo
CATACCCCTGCCCCATAGCTGCCCCATAGCTGCCCCATATCACTGCTCCATATCACTGCCCCATAGCTGCCCCATAGCTGCCCCATATCACTGCCCCATAGCTCTGCCCCATAGCTGCCCCATAGCTGCCCCATATCACTGCTCCATATCACTGCCCCATAGCTGCCCCATAGCTGCCCCATATCACTGCCCTATATCACTGCCCCATAGCTGCCCCATAGCTGCCCCATAGCTCTGCCCCATATCACTGCCCCATAGCTGCCCCATATCACTGCCCCATATCACTGCCCCATATCACTGCCCCATAGCTGCCCCATAGCTGCCCCATATCACTGCC
>NW_011117000.1:0-589 GCF_000146605.3 Meleagris gallopavo
CCCCACAGCCCCATCCCACTGACCCCATAACCATGCCCTACAACCCCATAGCCATGCCCTACAACCCCACAGCCCCATCCCACTGACCCCATAACCATGCCCTTAACCCCATAGCCATGCCCTACAACCCCATAACCCCGTCCCACTGACCCCACACACTGTGCTCTGCGGGTTCCCACGGCTCCCCATCCCATGCCGGAGTCACACAGAGACCCCATTATCCCTAATTAACGCCCGGCCCTAATTAGGGCGCTGTCCCCATCGGTGCCGTGCGCACCGGGATCCCGGATGGGACAAGGAACGAAAAAATCCCATATATAAATATATATTTTTTTTAGGGCTGAAAACCCGAAATCGAAAGGTTTTGAGAACGCCTCGACGAAGAGCCGGCTTCTGTGGGTTCGTTAATAGGGAGGGCTGCTAATTACGGCATGCATATTAATGAGCAGGTGAGGCAGGAGGCGGCAGCTGCCAGCTGGGGTTGCGGCGGCGTTTGGGTTTCCATCGGTAACGGGGGGAGCGGGGGGTGATTTATGGGATGGAAGGGCCAAAGGGCTCCGGGGTTGTGGGGTGGCGTGGAGATATAGGG
>NW_011117001.1:0-313 GCF_000146605.3 Meleagris gallopavo
TTTTGTTTGAAACAGTATATTTTGTATGTCAGAACACAGAATGTGTTCTTTTGATGTACATTTTTAAATCTAGGTATTTAAGCTGGAATTTAGGCATCTCGGAACAAATGCATATTTCTTTTCAGAAATGAGGAAAGCCATAAAAATAATTGGATGGGAACGAGAAACTTGCAATAACTCCTCAAAATTGATCAGCAAGTTTGAGAATTCTGTTCTTGGTCAACAAATTTAAACCATAGAAGACCACCACAATATGATTTATTTGATAGTTATTGTGAATTTTTTTTTTTTACTTTAATAATAATTTTATTAT
>NW_011117002.1:0-494 GCF_000146605.3 Meleagris gallopavo
CCAGGAGAGGCAGGAGCAGAGGGCACCAGCAGCGCAATGACAGCGTCCCAGCCAGGAAGAGGAAGCTGCCGCGTGGCCAGGACGCTCCAGGGCAGAAACGCCGGCGCTAGGCGAAGCTGGGTGGGCTCAGCACAAACGGGAGCCTCTGCAGAAACCGGCTCACCTGCTGCAGCAGGAGGCACGGCCACGGCCAGCAAATAAGGCTCCCTGTAGCCCTGGGCTCCTCGCCGGCCCTGCGGCATACAGAGCAGCAGCAGTGCTCCAGGGGCACCAGCACCGGCCCCAGCCCTACCCCTCCCAACCTGGGCTTCCACCAATGCCATCTTGGACTGTTAAGTTACATTATGTCAAGTTATATTAAATTATTAAATGTTTTATATTCACTTTCCTACGCCTCCACTTGCAGTCGTTCCTGCAGCACTAAACCCCCCAGAGCCCAGTGCCCACCTGTGGGGCAGGACAGGGCAGCACAAAGGGCCGTGTCCCAGAGCTGC
>NW_011117003.1:0-1849 GCF_000146605.3 Meleagris gallopavo
GGGCGCTCTGACACAGCGCACAGAAGGCGCCCGTGGTGCCACGCAGGGACTGCAGCTCCTCCTGGGGACAGCGGGGGACACGTGGGGACACACGGGGACACGGGGGGACATGGGGGGTCACATGGAGACACGTGGGGACATGTTGGGACACATGGGGACACGGGGGGACACATGGGGACATGTTGGGGCACATGGGGACACGTGGGGACATATGGAGATACATTGGGACACATGGGGACACACGGGGACACATGGGGACACGTAGGGACAGGTGGGGACATGGGACACGTGGGGACACATGGGGACATGTTGGGACACATGGGGACACGCAGGGACACATGGGGACACGTGGGGACACATGGGGACATGTGGGGACACATGAGGACACATGGGGAACACGGGGACATGTGGGGACACGTGGGGACACATGGGGAACACGGGGACATGTGGGGACACGTGGGGACACGTTGGGACACGTAGGGACACGTAGGGACACGTGGGGACACATGGGGAACACGGGGACATGTGGGGACACGTGGGGACATATGGGGACATGTGGGGACACATGGGGACACGTGGGGACACATGGGGACACACGGGGACACATGGGGACACATAGGGACACGTGGGGACATGCGGGGACATATGGTGATGGTGACACACAGTGGCAGTGGTGACAGCAGTGACAGATGACAGAGGTGACAGTGGTGGCACACAGCGACAGAGGTGACAGAAGTGACAGTGGTGGCAGAGGTGACACAGTGATGGTGACAGATGGAACAGAGGTGACAGAGGTGACACACACGGATGGTGACAGAGGTGACAAGGGTGACAGGTGACAGAAGTGGCACACAGTGATGGTGACAGAGGTGACAGAGGTGACAGGTGACAGCTGACACACAGGGACGGTGACAGAGGTGACAGAGGTGACACACAGGGATGGTGACAGAGGTGACAGAGGTGACACACAGGAATGGTGACAGAGGTGACAGGTGACAGAGGTGACACACAGGGATGGTGACAGAGCTGACAGAGGTGACAGAGATGACACACAGGGATGGTGACAGGTGGCAGGTGACAGAAGTGACACACAGGGATGGTGGCAGAGGTGACAGAGGTGACAGTGGTGACAGAGGTGACACAGGGATGGTGACAGAGGTGACAGAGGTGACAGAGGTGACACACAGGGATGGTGACAGAAGTGACAGAGGTGACAGAGGTGACAGAGGTGACACAGGGATGGTGACAGAGGTGACAGAGGTGACAGAGGTGACAGCTGACACACAGGGATGGTGACAGAGGTGACAGAGGTGACAGAAGTGACAGAGGTGACACACAGGGATGGTGGCAGAGGTGACAGAGGTGACAGAGGTGACACACAGGGATGGTGGCAGAGGTGACAGAGGTGACAGGTGACAGCTGACACACAGGGATGGTGGCAGAGGTGACAGAGGTGACAGAGGTGACACACAGGGATGGTGACAGAGGTGACAGGGCCATCCGTCCCCCCTGCTGTCACCGCACCTCGGTGGCGGCGCTGGCGCGGAGCTGTGACAGCTGCCACAGGAGGTGCAGGTGGGCGCAGGTGATGGCGGGGACAACAACCTGGGGGGGAGGGGGGTTGGTGGCACCCGGGGCGGCCGTGATGTCACCGTGATGTCACCGTGATGTCACCGTGACGTCACCCGGTGTCACCTGAGGGGGCACCTCGCCCGTGTCGGCCGAACGTTGGAGGAGGAGGAGGAGACGTGGGAGGAGACGCCATGGGGTCAGGTTGTGGGAGCTGTGGGGACATGGGGACAACGTGGGGACAACGTGGGGACGGCGTGGGGACGGCGTGGGGACGGCG
>NW_011117004.1:0-404 GCF_000146605.3 Meleagris gallopavo
CCATTGTATGATTCTGTGATTCATGGTTGAAGAACATTTCCCAATAGAGGTCCAAGCCAAAAACCCCACTCCACAGACTGTACCTGCCACAAACCCTGGGGGAGTTGTGAGAAGGGATGTACTTCTGGCACAGCATCCACCCCCGTTGGCTGCTCTGCCTGTTGTTCCTTCCTCTCTGATGTACAGACATTTTCTATGCCCCAGACTTTATGAGGATGTTTCATTTTTAGCCTTTTCCAGCATTATTAAAGCAACTCGGCTTTTTGCTTTGCTTTAAGGACATAGAAGATGACACATGGGAACCAACTTGGATTAGAGCATGCTTGCACTGATCCTGCAGCCTGGAGTCACCTGGGCAGAGAGGCACTGGCACAGGTTGCTCAGAGAGGTGGTGGGTGCCCCAT
>NW_011117009.1:0-792 GCF_000146605.3 Meleagris gallopavo
TGAATTTGTAACTGTGTGGTGTACTCACTGTGTGCTGATACACTCGCAAACTATCATGGTTGCCCTGGCACTACTTTTGCATACAGAACAAGAATGCTGTTTGTATCTTCTGACAGCAGCCGTGTCTGGTGAAGGGGTGCAGGCGATGGTTAGTCTCTGGGTACCTGTCTTTCAGATAGTCCAAGGTTTGCTGCAAGTTCTGACTTTCTCCTTATTGTAATGTATCTGTTGCAGTGAAATTCCTTCTCTAATTCTAGTCTCTGATGGTCT
Organism: Meleagris gallopavo; assembly: GCF_000146605.3. Lineage (NCBI taxonomy): Eukaryota > Metazoa > Chordata > Aves > Galliformes > Phasianidae > Meleagris > Meleagris gallopavo. The sequence goes on from NW_011117009.1 coordinate 271, forward strand.
GTGTAAACAACTCGGTACTTCTCTTTTGTTCTTGTTTTACCTGTTTGAGAAAGAAATGTTATTAATTAATTATTAATTTATTCAAGTTGATTTTCTGTAGCATTTTTCTTTCACACCTCTCAAACATTTTACAGACAGTTACTAAAACTACAGAGTACTTGCATAAGAGCTTTATATTTAAATGTATGTTTACAGGGAGAGAGAGAGGGGGAGATAGGGAAAGAGAAAGAGATTAAAAGATAACCAATGTGCTCCCAGAACATCTCGGTAAATACTTATTTACTATGCATCCCATATTCCTTCTCTCTAAGAAAGAAAATTATCTCAGAAAATAGTCTTATGCAAAAAAATGTCCTGAAGCATCTTAAATTCATAGCAGTACCTTAGTTGATACCAGATATATTTGACTTCCAGATTTCATGTCATTGCTCATGGAACTGACCTCTATGTACGTAGACATAAATATTGCAGAATTTCAAGACTGACTCTATCACAATTTATTTATTTGTGCCATGTCCTAAC
>NW_011117012.1:0-551 GCF_000146605.3 Meleagris gallopavo
AAGGCGAAGTGCAAACCGCTCCTTTCCGATGCGCGCACAGGAGCCCGCTCACTCGTCGGAGAAAAGCAGCCGGCTGAAGTGGCCCCTTCTCGGCAAGCGAGAAACACGAGACCGCTGCTGACGGCTGAAAGCGGCGTTCGGGGAGAAACGCGATTTCTCGGCCAGCTACGGCAAAGTCTCCGGAGCGGTTCAGCGCGAATGCCGCTTTCTACGCGTGAGAGCGAAGGAGTGCGATTCCGATGCCGACAAGTGCGAATTAAGCCTCCTGCACTACCTGCGAGTGGGGGGTTTTTTCTCCGCAGTCCTGAAAGGATCTCTCCCCACTTTCTGAAACGCTCTCCCTGAGAGCACGACAGCTGTCGCTCCTCGAACTTGCAAATGCCTTATTAGAGAGGGTTTTCCCTTCCACTCTTTTCCTCTCTGAATGCAGATGTGTAGCAGTGGAGATCCACACTAGAACGAATTGTCTCTCGAAAGAAAAGTATAGACGCATCATTCCTTCATCCGGAAAAAAGCCTACCAGATTGGGTGTATTGTAATAGACTGAATTT
>NW_011117013.1:0-496 GCF_000146605.3 Meleagris gallopavo
CATGGAGAAGCAAGGCTTGAACTCACCCCTCACCTTGAATGCCTTAGAGGACATGACATCTATAGGTCCCCTTCTCCCTCACGACATAACAAATTTGATGCGCATGGTGCTGTCGCCAGTACAGTATACATTATGGTCCTCAGAGTGGGTGGCAGGATTGCGAGTGGCTGTAGGGGCAGTGGAATCGAGTCCCAACCACCCATTACATGGGTCCTCATTAATGCGCTTGGTGGGAATGGTCAGGGGAATGCAAACCCACCAGGGACAAGCAGCTAGGCTTAGGCCAAGGGAGCTTATAGCAGCTACAGACTCGATGATTCAAGCATTTAAGAGAGTAGCCAAGGGTGTGGAGCCTGTGGACCCTCGGACCAAGGTGATCCAGGGGCCAACGGAATCATTCTCTGCTTTTGTGGACAGGCTACAGAAGGCCATACAGGGGTCAGAACTCCCGAAATCTGCCCAAGGTCCAGTTTTTATGGACTGTCTCCAGCAGCAG
>NW_011117014.1:0-391 GCF_000146605.3 Meleagris gallopavo
CAATGAATATGTAGATGAATCTTCTGAATATGTATAAGATCTGCTTATAAATCTGTAACGCTTTTGCTTGCTGGTGTGCAAGTTAGGAGGAATGATCCCCCTTGCACCCAGTGTCTGCGCAGCACTGATTAAAACATACCTGCTTTATAACTACTTTGTGGTTATAGGGTTTGATTCCGCAAGTCACTTTTGGCACCCCGGATGGGTCACCCTCTGCTCGGCTGCAGGACCGGTTGAGAAGAGGGACGCTTTAGGCGCGCCCCGAGATTTCTCGGAAGGACTCCCCTTCCTCATCCGATCACTGCGGGAGCAGACAAGGACCATCCTTTGGCGGACCAGGTATGTGTATGGAATGAGGGGAACCCGTAAGCCGTATGGAGACGTCCTACGC
>NW_011117015.1:0-2047 GCF_000146605.3 Meleagris gallopavo
TAAAAAAAAAAAAAAAAAGTATGAAGAAGTATCAGTGAAAGCAGATTAAAATGTAGATTTGACTGTCTTTTCCATCTGTTTCTTCTACAACTGTTTTTCTCAACTGCGCAAGTGTCAAGGATAATCAAGTAAAAAGGACTGAAGTAACATACATCATCGCCTTTTTAAGCTGAAGAAAGACTATGCAGTTTTTACCAATATAAAGTTAAATACGATCATGATTCAACACGTTCTTTAAAAGGGACAAGTAGGAATGTTCAGGCCTCTCAAAACAGAATGGAGAGCAGTAAATTGCTACGGAGGAGAACTAGAGTGCTGAGAAATCATAGAAGATGTCACATTTTTCATCTAACAGTAGCAGAGAGGCAGGGGATTTACTCTGTCAATCTTTAGAAAAGCATTTTTTTCATTTTCACTGTCGCAGTTCCAGTTAATTCCACAGCATCAGTCTGTATGTAAAAGAATCAGCTGAAGAACAGAAATTAACTATACAAGCAACCTTGTCAGCTCAGAAATGTGAACTCACCCCATCTGAGAATGTGATTCCACATTTCAAGCTCAACGTTTCATAATATTTCATGATTATTTTCTTATCCAGTCAGCACTGCATAACATACTTTGAAACAGCTTTCTGGACCAGCAAAGGTATTTTTAGTTAACATCCGTTTCTCTAGTTTCTTTAAAAAGGACTAAAAGTTCATAAAAGTACATTTGGTTTCAGTACCTAAATGTTACTGATGTCCTTTAGATTATCTACCAGTGCAACGCGAGTACCAAGAACAATTAAGCTGAATTCTCAGTTATTTAAAATAAATGTTTAAGTGGAGAGAGATGGAAAAGTTCTGCCAATCATTTCACTATAAAACTTAATGTTATCAAGTTCTGAGCTGTGACTTATCTTTAAACAAATCTCTGTAGTACTGCTCTTTCCAGTAGCACTGGAGTAAATGACAAGATGTCATTGGTGGGAGGGCTCCACGACAGATCCAGCTGAGCCCATCAGTCAAGCAAGTGATACCTCTGGAAGAACAAAGTTAAGAAAGGGCAAAATAGGACCTGTAGTCATATGTTAATCCCAATAGGCAGCTCTGCCTGATGCTGTCACTCCCTGCCTACCTCTCTCCCTGCAGGATGGGGACAGAATAAGAAAGGTGAGTGCAAGAACTCATGGATTGAGATAAAGACAATCCAGTAGGAAAAGCAGAAGACATAAGAACAAGCAAACAAACCAAAGCAAAGGTCAAAACAATCCTCCCTTTTCAGAGAGCGGAACGTATTTATAAATTTTGCAGAATTAATACCATAATCTTTTAAGGTCTAAAAATGTATGAGTGGAAACCATTATGCTTTCATCTGCCACCTTTTTTAATTCACAATTAAGCTATGACAGAAATGGCAGTATCTCAAAGGAAAAAAAAATATATATAGCTCTCCTACAGTGGTTCTGACTGTCACTGATAATTTGATTTTGGGTTCTTAAGTGTGCAGGCAGACAACATCCATATTCAAGTAGGAACAGGTTCATGTACCAGGTAAATGCAAGAGGCAGGGCAGATGGAACCAAGAGAGATGCCGCAGTTCAGGATTTGGCTGTTTTGGAAGCATGGTCTTGGGAAATACTTCCAAAATTCTCTCAGTTACTACACAGGTACAGGGCCTTTGTTCTGCATACCTGCTTTCACAAGAGGAAAAAAATGAATATACTTCAGCCTCTACATTCAGTCCATGACTAGCACTACAGAAGTGATACAAGCTTTGTTATCAAAATCATTGCTCCCTTTCTCACACTGAGCTAACACTTTCTTTGAATGTCAGATACTGCCAATGAGCAACTGCAGCTTATGCTTCACAACACAACATAAAACACAATGCTTCCAAATGCAGACTACTATCCAATGCTGAAGGTATGTAATTTCCTCATTTTTAACTTGCAGTTCTACTCTTTTGAATGTCCATATGTAATAACAAACTTATTAAGAGGCTTTTTTCCTTATTTCTGACTTACCCACTCAGTTTTGCATGCACTAAGTCTACAAGCTTAACTTTT
>NW_011117016.1:0-9101 GCF_000146605.3 Meleagris gallopavo
CGGCCCCGGCGCCGGGGGCTGCGCGGTTTGGGCCGCGGCATTGGGGCGCTCCGATGGGCGCCGCCGGAGTTCGAATCGCGCGCCGCGGAGTGACGTCACTTCCGGCTGCCTCACGGACGGCGTGCAGCGCCGCTCTGCGCCGCCGGAGGGCCAACTCTGTGGTGGCTCGGAGGACTGTGCGTCTATTAAACCCGTTCTGATCCCACTTCAATCCAGTATGACCCCAGTTGGACCCATTCTGATCTTTTTTGACCCAATGTGATCCCTGTTTGTTCCAACACAGTTCCAATTGCTCCCACTCAAACCCAGCACACTTCCGGTTGTTCTCAACACGGTCCCAATCAACACTACTTTATTTCCAATCCATCCCAACTGATCCAACATTGGTGCCAGTTCAACCCAAAAACGGTTCCAGCTGCACTCAGCATGCTCCTGGTGGCTCGCAGTGGCTCACAGCTGGCAGCCCAGTTGGCTCAGGCGGGTGCGGAACTCCTGCAGTTGGGCGCAGTGACCCCGCAGCCGTGTGGCCCTACAGCGTCCAGGGGACGGCACCTCCTCCACCCACGAGTGGGGGCCCAGCAGGAACTGGGGGCTGGAGATGGGGATAGGGTCAGGGGTATTGGGGTACGGGGTCAGGATCAGGGACACGGGGTTAGAAACACTGGGATACGGGACATGGGAACATGAGAACACAGGCACATGGGGACATGGGGCACAGCCCCTTCTCACCGCCCCTCAGGGTCCTGTGTCCCCCCGCTGCCCCCCATCACCAGGTAGATGTTGTGGGGCTGCAGGCGCAGTGGGCAGCTTTTCCGCACCAGCAGCCGCCTCCGCTCCCCAGGAGCTGCTGTTGTGTCCTGACCTGCACCAGTACACACACTATGAACTCACCAAACTTTCCCAGTACCACTCAAAACACTCTTGTATTGTTCCAGTATGGCTGAGACCCCCCCCCAGCACTGCCCAATGCTACCCTAGTATGGCAAAATATATTCCAGCATCCCCTTCTCACCCAAAACCTCTTCCAGTGTTCCCATTATACTCATTCAGTCTCTACCAGAATTCCCAGTTCACCCAGTCTCAATTTCCAACCCTTACCAGTCCCTCCCAGTACTCCCTGCCTCTCCCAGCACTCCCATTCTCACCTTCCAGTCCTTCCCAGTGCCCTCAGTCTCACCTCCAAGCAGCACCTCTTTGATTTCTGTCTCAAACGCCATAAAAGCCCCAATCTCGCTCTGGGAAAGCACCCGAACCACCAGTGCTGGGGATCAGAGAGGGCAAGGGGTCAAAGGGGTCATGGAGGTCATAAAGATGGGAGTTCTGGACATCATAGAGCAGCTATGGGGTTTGGGGGTCAGAGGGATAATTGGCGAGAAAACTACAGGATCCTAGTGAATGCTTTTGGGGTTCAGGGGTCACTTGTGGGGTACAGCGTGCAGCTGTGGGGCTCAGGGCCAGGCAGATGGAATTTAGGGCAGTTAAGGTTTGGGATGCAGCAGGTCTGAAGTGCAGTGATTTGGGGTCTCACCATAGTCCACACGGGGGCTGTAACAGGCAAAGTCGTGGCGGTCATCAGCTGTCACCTCTTGTGTCCTCCTTTGGGCATGGGGACACCCCCCTGGGAACCCCCAATATCAGTAGGGTGCCCCAACATCATCAGGGCCCCAAAACACAAGGTTCTTGGTGAGAGTTCTCTCCACGTCCCGCATGTCTCTTCCCCACGTTCCCCCATAAACCCCATAATTTCACCCCAAGATCCTCAAAAGTTGGGTGGAGGGGTTCACTGGATGGGGGTCCCACAAATGGGGTCACAGTGGGGTCCCACCTTGGGCGCATTCACAGATTTTGGGGGAGCACAGTGTGGCGATGGTGCTGCTCCTTTGTGGGGCGTTGTAGAAGACGGTGCAGCGCTGCCCTGGATGGGGCACAGAGGAGTCAGATGGGCCACGCCTCCTCCGATGGCCACACCCACCAAGACCCCACCCATTTAGGCCCCGCCCACTGAGTGCCCACCGGGCTCATAGTAGTCATAGATGGCTGCCATTGCCGGCTGCATGTGGCCCACGGCCACCTCCTGGGTGGCCCCAAAACTGAGACACTGCCGCTCGGGGGGGACCTGGGGACAGGAACGAGAACACGTGGGGGAACAGGGGATGTGTGGGGAGAACGGGGTATGGTGTGGGGACAGGGACATAGGGGATACGGGATCACGGGGCCATTGAGGTTATGGGTGACACAGGGGGACACACCTCATCCAGGTACAGCACCAACTGGTTCCCATCCAGCTCATAGTGACTGATCCAGCGATCCACCACGTCCCGCAGCTGTTGTGGGACAGCAGCACCTGGATACGTCCTTCCCCAACACCCACATCCAACACCCCAACACTCCAACCCAGTAGCTCCACCTCAACAGCCCTGCACCCCAACATCCTCAGACCCAACTCTCCGACCCCAGCAACCCCAACTCGATGTTCCAGCACACCCAACCACAACACCTCAAACCCCAACAGCCCCATAAGCCACGACTCCAACATTCTGCCACCCCAACGACTCCAACACCCCAACGACTCCAACACCCCCAAACCCGAAACCCCACACCCCATAACTCCCCTCAGCTCCCCTACATCCCCCAAGTCCCTCGGGCCCCTACCTTGTCCAGGTCTGCCCTATGGGGTGAGAAGCCACTGAGCAGAGAGATCTCCACCACTGCCATCCCCGTTAGTGCCACCCCTGGGCTCCGCCTACAACAGGCCACGACCATCAGCAATAAGCACCGCCTATCAGCAGGAAGCCCCGCCCACTGGAACAGGAAGCTCCGTCCCTCACCGGAAGCAGACCAGAAAGGCCACCTCGTGGGCAGGGCTCTGCGTGCTGCGGCGTCGCCGCTTCCGGGCATCCCATAAGGACATGGGGCTGAGTGGGACGGGGCCATCTGCTTGCCCCTCCCCTTCCACAGGCCCTGCCCCTTCCATGGGCACTGCCCCTTCTGTAGGCTCCTCCCCCTCTTTAGGCTCCGCCTCCTCATAGTCCTCATAGTCCTCATAGTCCTCATCTGCTGGGGGTTGGGGTATGCAAAACAGGGCCGAGGCCACGCCCCCTGCGAGGAAAGGGCGGGGTCTTTGGGGGCGGGGCCTCACCGTGGTACAGGATGGGGCCGGTGATGGCCACCTCCAGGTGCAGCGCCTGGCACGTGGCGTTGGGAGGTGACAGCAGGCGGAACTGGCGGAGCACCTGGGGACAGCAGGGGGACAGCGTGACATCGTGATGGGACAGCAGGACACCGTGACAGCATGAGGGGACACCGTGAGGGGAGGTTGTGAGGGGACATCGGCTCTTGGAGGTGACACCGATGTCCATGCAGCCACCCACCGTCAGCGTCCCTTCGCCGTGTCCCTCCACCTGCACTGTCACCGGGCTGCCCAGAGGCACCTGGGGGACATGGGGACAAAGCGAGGACACAGGGACTCCAAAACCTCGTGTTGATCACGTCCTACCACATCCCCCACATCCCACGTTCCCCATGTCCTACCATGTCCCATCCTACCATGTCTCCATGTCACATCCTACCAGGTCCAGATACGTCCCCTATGTCCTCACATCCCCCATGTCCTGCCACGTCCCACCACATCCCCACCTGCAGCTCCTGCTCCAGCGGCTCCAGCCCCGGCTTCAGCGTCACCTGAGTGCCACCAGCCCTCCCCCGGGCACCCCCCGGCCAGGAGAGCCCCAGGTTCAGCCCCGCTGTGCTCCCACGGCCCCACTGCAGCCACATCTGGGCCAGCGCCTCCAGGGCCACCACCGTGTCCTGCAGGAACACCGAGCAGGTTGGGGACACAGTCACCAAAGGGGACTCCGGGGATCGAGTCCCCTTCACACCGAGGCACACAGGGGGCTCCGTGAACCCCCCCCCTCACCTGAGTGGAGTGGAAGCCACCTCCATAATTGCTCTGCTGCCGGAGCCACCGTGCCGCCCTCCCAGCCCCGGCGATGTCACGGCTCTGCAGCAGTGCCAGAAGGGCGTAAGCCGTCGCCTCCACTGTGGCTGCGGGGCCACCAGATGGCCAGAAGGTCGCACGGCCACCTGCATGGGGACGGAGTCACGGGGGGCTCATATGAGGTCACGGGGGGCTCATATGGGGTCATGGGGGGTCCTATGGGGTCATGGGGATCCAGAGTGGGTGTGGAGAATGGATCTGAAGAAGAATTTGAAGAATCACTCTGAAGAATTAATTACAAGAACGAAATCAAAGGAAAGTCAATCTGAAGAACAGTTGTGGAGAAGAACCCATCCGAAGTGGAACGAATCTGTGGAACTTGAACGAGAATTAATTTTAGGAGGAATTAATCAGGAGAACAAAATCAAAGAAGAATCTGAAGAACGAACGTGAAGGAGAGTAATCTGAATAGGAATGAATTTGAAGTATATGAAGAAGAGTTTGAGGAAGAACAAAATTGAAGGATTTGAATGAGAGTGAATCTGAAGAAGGGGCCAGAGGGGTCCAGGAGCCACCCATGGTGACAAAGGCATCCAATGCCACTGCCCCATGGGGACGCACCGTGGGCGCTCCGGGCCATGCCCCGCAGGCGTTCCATTGCCGGATGCGGCCCCGGAGGAGTGGTGTCCACCAATGCCAGTGCATAGGCTGTGATGGCCGTCCCATACGTCCCCAACTGCTCCACGCGGCCCCGTAGGAACGTGGAGGCTCGGGACAGGGATTTGTCCTGTGGCAGTGGGACATGGAGTGTGGAGACGTGAAGAGACGTGGGAGACAGGGAGGCGTGGGGGATACTGGGGGACATGGACATGGGGGACACTAGGGAGACATGGGGATATATAGGGACATGGGGCACACCGGGGGACAGGGGACACAGAGGGATGAGGGGACACTGGGAGACGGGGGGACATGGAGGGATGGGGGACAGTAAGGGATATGGAGGGATTGAGGGACACTGGGGGACATGGGACATATGGGAACATGGGGGGTAGGGATGAACGAGAGATGGAGGAACACTGGGGGGACATAGAGGGGACCGGGGACATATGAAGGACGTGAGGATGTGGGACATGGGGGCACAAGGGACACATGGTATGGGGACCAAGACACCGGATGGGGATATGGGACGCACCAGGAGGGGCAGCTCAGGGCTGTCCGGGGGCAGCAGAGTGCGGGCACCATGGAGGGCCACCACCACAAAGGCTGTCAGCGACACAGTGGCCTCTGGGCCGGGGTCTGCCACACCACCCTGGGGACACAGGGACACATGGGTGAGACAGTGTCATGTGGGGACAGTCTGCAAGGACCTTCAGGGGACATTGCACACAGCAGGGATGTCACCCACCTGCATCTCGCGGTGCACCACAGCCCTGTGCTCCAAGAAGGCGCCATCTGGGCGCTGCTGCCCCAGCACCCACCGCAGGGACGCAGCAGGGCCACTGGCAGCCACTGGCAAATAGGGCCGGGACAGGGCCAGCACACGCAGCACCAGAGCCGTCAGCCTGTGCCAGGACACCGTGTCACCACATCCCCAAATCCCCACGGACCGCATCTCATGCCCCTGTGATGTCCTCACATCCCCACATCTCCATGTCCCCACACCCCAATGTCCCCACGTCCCACTGTTGTCCCCACGTCCCCACACCATCCCCGCTGCCCTCACCAGGTGCTGCTGTCCCGGTGCAGCCATGCCCCATAGGAGCCGTCACTTTTGCGGAAGCTCTGCACCCGCTCAAAGCCTGTGGGGACATTGGAGACCATTGGGGACACCGCAGACATCCTGGGATATCCCTCACAGCACTGCACCTCCACACGGAGCACTGCACACCCCATTGCAAACATCAAAGATAAATGCAAGCCATGAAGGAGAAATGCAAACCCATAGAGAAATGCAAACCTCATTACATCCCCCATACAGCACTGCGTCCCTTGGAGCACAGCCCACCCCATAAAGCACAGCCTGCCCCATAAAGCACAGCCCCACAGCTCACCCTGCTGCAGGGTTCTGAGGCCACGCTGTCGGTGCCCGGGGGGCAGCTGCCCCCACCCTTCGCTCTCATCCAGGAACCGCAGAGCAGCAGCAGTGGGTGCCATTGACATCAGGGACTGCTCCCCACAGCCCCGGGGGGAGCGGAGCAGAGAGTCTCCCACCCCCAGAGCGCCCTGCAGCGCCCAGCCTGGCACCTGGCCTAAGACAAGGGGGGCAGGGGGACATGGGGAATGTTGTGGGGACAGGGGGACACAGGATGGTGTGGGGATGGAAGGGGATATGGGGTCACAGGGGTGTGGGATATGTGACATGGGGATAGGATGTGGGATAGGCATGGGGACATGGATGGGGATGAGCAGGGGGACATGGGGACATTGGGACACCCATGGGGATGTGCAGAGGGGCACACATTGGGGGACACAGGGTTGTATATAGGGGACATGGGGATGTAATAAGGATGTGAGAACGTGTGGGGACACCCAGGAGACACACACAGGGGCACAACATGAGGAGACGGCCGCACACATGGGTATGGGGACACAGGGACAGAGAGAGGATCAGGGCTGGACATCAATCTCCCCAACAAATGTCCTCCCACGACCCCATGTCCCCTGTGCCCACCCTCATGTCCCCACTCCGTGTCCCCATCCGCACACACCACTGACACGGATGCTCATGCTGAAATCCCCATCAGGGACGATCTCAGCAGGGACATCCCCTGGCAGCTCCAGGCTCCGGCTCCGCTTATCTGCAGGGACACCACACCACAGGGTCAAGCCCCACGTCCCCATGTCCCCACTGTCCCCCAGCCCTCACACCCACCATCTGTGTCCAGGATGTAGGTGGTCTCCTCCAGGTGCAGCTCTCCCTCGGGCTGCAGGAATGGGCGGCACCGTTCCCACCAAGGACATGGGGACACATGAGGGGACAAATGCAGCGCCCAGGGCCACCGAGGACCCAGTGTCCCCAAATCCCACAAGGACCAAAATATCCAGGGCCACCACAGTCACGGGGACATGGTGTCCATGAACTTCAAAGTGACAATCCCAGTATGCAAGACCACCAGAGACCCGCAAGGACAGCAATGTCCAAGAGGTCACAGGGCACAGGGGACCCCAGAGGTGACCCAGGTGACCAGAGGGGACTCTGCTGATCTCACCTCGACATGCAGGACTCGGGTGACGCGGTCTCCCAGCCCCCACGGCCCGCGGGCGGTGACGGTGATGGGGATGTCCCCAGGCTGGAGGGCCACCAGGGTAAGGGGTGCAGCCACTGCCCGCCCCGGGGGCAGCTCTAACATCTGGGGGACCCCATCCAGCGCCGCGCACACCCCGTCCACTGCCGACAGCGTCACCGTCACCTGCATCACCATCACTGTCACCCAATGCCACTAGGCTGTAGGTGGCCATGGGACAGTGGGGGACTATGGGACAGTGGGGCAGATCGGTATCCATGTGCCACAGGGGGATATCTATGGGGCAAAAGTGGTAGCAGGTGTCTAAGGGGGGATCTGTGGGGTAGAGGGGGATGTACGAGGAGCAGGAGGCAGCTATTGAAAGGAAAAGGTAATCTGTGGGGCACAGGGGGTTAACCATGGGGCAGAAAGAAGGTATCTATGGGGTAAGGTATATCTGTTAGAGGGAAAGAGATATGTATGGGGCAGCAGGGCAAGTATGGAGCACAGTGGTACCTATGAGAGCTATCTATAGGAAGCAAAAGGGTATTTATTGGAGAGAAAGAGGTATCTTTGGGGTGCCTATGGGGGTTTCTATAGGGCTTACGTTGATGCTGCGGGGCAGCCTGCTGTGGATGAGGGGCTGCAGCTGCAGCTGCTCTCGGGGACGGATGCTGGGGGGCAGCCGAAGTGCCACACGCACGTCCTGTGTCACCGTCACCCGCTGCGGCTCCGCCACGCACAGCCCTGCCAGGACCTCATCACTGCAGGGCAGCGCAGGGACACGGCAGGGACACAGGGACATTCGGGGGGTGGGGGAGAGGGGGGACATGGGGACACCACAATGGGGACGTCCGGGGGACACCGCAGGGCCACTGAGGGGTGGTGACACTCACCGTGTCCGGGGACAATGGCGACTGCCTGAATCTCCCACGTAGTGATGGAGTCAGGGAGCAGCACTGAGAGCCTGGGGAGATGGGGACATGAGGAAATTGGGACATGGGGACATGGAATGGGGACATGGGGACACAGGTACACACCGTGCTGTGCCAGCGACACGGACACGTTGCCACAGCCAGCTCTCAGGGAAGAAGCTCCTCGTGGGGACGTCCTCATCATCATCCAACAGCTGCTCTGCCAGCTGTGCCTCCAGCACTGCCATGGGGACAGCAGGGGACATCCTTACATGTGGGGATCCCAGGTCATGGAATCCCATGGCATGGGACGTCCCCATGTGCCACCCCCCATGGGGATCCCCCATCCGAATGTCCCCACATCAATAGAGATCACCAATGGCCACCCCTCCCCGCTATGGGGACACTGCTGACACTCACCCCGTGCCAACCCCCCGCGCTGTCCCCTCCGCCGCAGGTTCTGTGCCACCTCACAGCACTGCAGGAAGGCGTCTCGGCAGCCCCCCGCCGTCGTCACCCGCTGTCCCCGCTGCTGGCACGTGGCACGGATGGGCAGCGCCGTCGCTCCGTCCCGGCAGCAGCGCCACATCACCGCGTTATCGCGCCACGGCCCCGCTGCGGGGACACGGGGACACGTGTGGAGGTGGCACCACTGGGACACATGGAGTCGGGCCAAGGGATGGGGGACAAAGCGTAGGGAGATGAAGATGGGGACAGGAGGAGATGGCAGATGTGGGGACACAATGGGAATAGGGACACTGATGGCCCTGATGGCTGGGGGCAGCCAGGGGGCATGAGGATGAGGTGATGTGGGGACACGGCGACACAGAGGCAGTGACATGGAGATGAAGTGACAGGGGGATGTGGTGACACAGGGACATGGCGATGGGAGAGACAGAGACAGACACTGGGACACAGGGATGGGGTGACATGGGGACATCGGGCACTCACCCTTCTCCTCCAGCAGCTTCAGCAGCTCCAGAGAGCGGCGTTGGCGGGTGGGGGCAGGGGGACAGTGGGGGGCTG